>NW_020230460.1:32500-72500 GCF_003227715.2 Harpegnathos saltator | reverse complement strand
CTCTTCTCTGCCTCTCGTGCACGCGCGCGATTAATTGAAGACTCTTTCGGGGAGAACTTGACCAGCTTCCAGATCGTGAATGAAATTATCGTTTCTCGAGCGCGAGATGGCGGAGGGGGGGTGGCGCGGAGGGGGTGGCGTCTGGGGAACCGCCGATCTGTCACGTGTGCCAAACGCTGTCGACAGGTGGTGGGCAAGTGGTACAATTCTCTGGACATTCGCACCGAAGAGATGGTGTGGGCGCGGGGCACGAAGGACATACCGATCTCCGCGTGCTCCCTGCCCTGCGAGCCAGGTATGATAAAGAAGCAACAGGGTGACACTTGTTGCTGGGTATGCGACCAATGCGAGGCGTACGAGTTCGTCTACGACGAGTATACCTGCGTGGACTGCGGCCCGGGCTTCTGGCCGCATTCCGACAAGAGGGGATGCTACCAGCTGCCGATCAAGCATATCAGGTGTGTGACCATACGATATCTCTCTCGTGTTGACTCAAGATGCGGGCGATGTGGGGCGCATCAGCATCACCGTTGTCGACCGTTGCCAAGCCGATCGAAGCTATTGACGTAAAAGCGCAGCGAGATAAGTGAGATAATGTTTTGCGCGTGCACGGCCTTTGGTATTCGATGCGATAATAATCAGGACGCCCTGCGGCTCGCGATTATTACTGCGAATATCACAAAGCTCGTCCGCGCATTCGGGAAAGATTCATTTGCGCGCAACTCCCCGGACTCTCTTCTTCGCCTCGAGTTACAGAGCAACCTCGCTGTTGCGGAGCTCCGGGTAGCTTTCCATCGCAATTGTTGCACATTTACAGTCATATATACACAACGGGGAAGCGTACGGCCATAATGATGAAACGGTCAGAGAATTTTAATTAAATTACAATTGTTTCTTTGATTTCCCAGAGGCCTCGGATCTTCATTTTTGTAAAACGGAGATGCGCGCAATGATTGCGTTTTTGAACGATTGTAACGTGTCTGAAAGCCGAAAGCTAGAACGTTGGGAGAAAGGAATTACCTACTGCCAAGACGAATTGTAACAAATTAATTAACGAAGCAATTGAAACTGATAAAGAGCTGTAGAAATATAAGTATTGATATGTCGAGATTTATAGTTGAATTATTCAAAACTTCTGGGTGAGAGAAGTTGTGGAAGATTAGCACAACAATAAATAAAAGTGGCGAACATGAAAGATACATTCGCCTCAACTTTTGATAGATGGACCAGCGCTTTCGCCATCGCGCCGGCAGTGATCTCCTGCTTGGGCATCGTGGCGACCCTGGCAGTGGCCTGCTTGCTCTTCCAGCACCGGGACACCCCGGTGGTGAGAGCATCCGGACGAGAATTGACCGTGATCCTGTTGGCCGGCGTGCTCGTCTGCTATTTGAACACCTTCCTGCTGCTGGCAACGCCTACCACGGCAACCTGCGTGCTTCAGCGCTTCGGCGTCGGCGTCAGCTTCAGCGCCGTTTACGGCGCCCTGCTTACCAAGACCAACAGGATCGCCAGGATCTTCCACTCCGCCTCGAGGTCCGCCGTCAGGCCGCGATACATCAGCCCCACTTCGCAGGTCTGCATCGCGGCCGCGCTGATCGCCTTTCAGGTGAGTGACATTCTCTCGCAAGCTGATCCGATTTAGACTGAAGTTGCCACTTCAGGGGAGCAACGAGCGTCTGTCGCGAAGCCCAAGTCCTCGGGCGTCGTTTGATCTTCTTCGTCTCCTTAATCTTCTCCTCGCCTTCTCATCATAAAGTCAAATCGACTCCAATTTCCCGGACGCTGCTCGTTTCTGCAACACTCGCTGCGATCTTACGAAGCGAAAGACGCCGTGATTTTGCCAGGGCGACGACGAGAGACTACGTCTCGGCGTTATTGCACAAGGCTACTAGCGCTTTGAGCTTTGAGCGCGCACGGGAAAACAAACCGTGTGTCTCTCGAGCGACTAGGTATATCATTTCGTTTCCAACACGACCGTACCCTCCAGGAATCTCGTCATAAAATTTTTCAGGTAACTGGAGCGCCGTATATGCGCGCATCCAAATTTAAATCTTTGTCCGCGAGACAAACGCGTCTGCCAGTAAATTGCACCGTCGCTTCTCGAAATAGTTAACTGACTATTTATCTTGCAGCAAACCGAGGCCAATCAAACTGTCTCGCGTGCGAGTTAACTTTTCAATAATGTAATTAAAAAGAATCCGTGCTTCCTTTCGAATAAACTTCTCAGATGCGCAGTTTCGCGTAGCGAGGCTCCCGTTGATCGTGAGTCTTCGCAATCGATTACTGAATTATGGTCGATTCGCGCACTTTGTTAATTGATCCTAATCGGTCGTCGTCGTCGTCGTCGTCGTCGAGCACTTTGATATTACCTCGTGCTTAGTCTATCGAGAGGGAGAAAGACTCCGTTCCGATTCTAGGTGGTGCTCACGCTAGTCTGGATGATCGTCGAGCCGCCCGGCACCAGGTTCTTCTACCCCGACCGCAGGCAGGTGATCCTCAAGTGCAACATCCAGGATATGAGCTTCCTGTTCTCCCAGCTGTACAACGCCATCCTGATCCTCATCTCGACCATCTACGCGGTGAAGACGCGCAAGATCCCCGAGAACTTCAACGAAAGCAAGTTCATCGGCTTCACCATGTATACCACGTGCATCATTTGGCTGGCCTTCGTGCCGATCTACTTCGGTACCGGGAACGCGCACGAGACGCAAATCACGACGCTCTGCGTGGCGATCAGCCTGAGCGCGTCCGTCACCTTGGTCTGTCTCTACTCGCCCAAGGTCTACATCATCGCCTTCCAACCGGACAAAAATATCCGCGGCAAGGTCTACATGGGCAGCACGTTCAAAAAGCAGAGCAGCGGCGCCGGTGCGTCCTCCGTATCAAAATGTGAGACCGCGATGATCGGCAATGATCGTTTCGGCTTCGATCTGCGATACAGCTCAGCCGCTTGCTTTTCTTTCCGTCAAGTAATGATGCACGGAGGAAGTTGGTGAGATCTTTTCACGGTGGATCAGCCTTTCGAAATGGCTGCGGTGATTTTATCGTGAATGTTGAGAGCAGCATTTCTCGTCCAGCATCACGAGAAAAATTTTTTCGAGGAGCATAATCGAGAGCATAACTACATTCTTTAAACGGAGCTTTTTTTAGTTTGTCGAATTTTGTTCAAATTTGGAAGATAACAGAGAAATAAGAGCGGGTCTCTTTTCAACTTGGAACATTTCCTGAAGTCCAAATCGACTGAAACGCGAATTCGTATCGATGAACAATTACTAAGTTCGAGACTTTCAAATCCTACAGTCGTGATTTAATCAAAATTTTTTAATATCGCAATCATAGTCTTTTCAATCGACCAGAATGCGTCTCAGACGAAGAGCGGAGTACGAAGAAACACAGTACGTGAAACCTTACGAACTTCCCTGACAGAGCAGCGTCAAAGGGGCACTTCTTCTTTCGAGACGGCCGTAAGGAGGCCGCGCGCGGCTTGTTCGCAGCTTATCCGACCTTGATTGCGATTCGTATCGAGAAATCCGACGCCTCCGTGATACAGGTTTTGCGAAGTCGCAAAATTGTCTGGTCGCAGCCGCGCCGCTCGGCGCTCTCGCTCTCGCGGAAGAAAGTAATCGATACACGGACGGACGCGATGGCATGATATTCGATAGTAACGCGCGGCGATGTAACTTTCTGACCGGGATCTGGGGCAATCGGGAAACGAGGGGGTCGACGGCGGAGAAGGGGATGGGGCGGCGGAGAGGAAGAGGGAGAGAGAGAGAAGGGGTGCATTTTACCGCGGAATGAAAGCTTTTAGTTTATTAAACGCTTCATTCGAAACGCATCCGTCCCACCACACCCTCTCCTCTGTTTTTCTCTCGCTCTCTTCGAGGAAAGGATGCGCCGCGCTTTATTCGCGTCCGTTTCGTCGCGCGGCCCCTCGATGTCGTTATCAATCGTGGATATTGATATCGTTGGTATTCCGGCCGTATGGAAATCACGCAATTGTTGCTATTTCTCATGATTAACCGGCTGGTTACGCGGCACGGCCCAGCGCTACGCAATTACGCAGGATTACAGAGCACGCGCGTTCGCGCTAATGGGAGGGCCGTCGTCGGGATGATTCGCCGTAAGCGGCGCTGAATTATTAAGTTAATACGCGCCAGCCGCCGCAAGTGCTTTGTGCTCTCGCATACGGATTCACAGGTGGATTATTCGAAGGGAATTATTTCGGCGATACGACGCGACGTTGTCTCCGCGCACCGCCGCCGTCGCGGATGGGAACGCGCCGCGGTTGCGTGATCCGCTGCCGGCGGTTTCACCGTCTGGTCAGCGACGCGAGAAAAGAAAGAGAGAGAGAGAGAGAAAAGCTTGATGTAAAATTCAATTATTCACATCGCGCTGGCGATATATTATGTTAATGCTCGGACGACTCGGCGGTAAAGGGCGGCTAAGTGCCGCGCTACGTGTTCCATATGCGCTCTCACTTCCTCTTCCTTTGACATTTTCTCCGCGCCAAGCATTAACGTGACAGCCACTTTCCGGGTTTCTCCGAGAGCGAGCGCTGCTCCGAAGAACGGCTGGATATTATTCGGAAATACAATTATGCAGAGCGTATGTGCGCGGAGTTGCGTAGCGTCTCGCGATAGTTATATTACCGGCGAATTATTGAATGAAACTTCCGTTCGCTCGCGAGCACGCAGAGCTATCAATCATTCCCTCAGTCATCCTGAGTTATACGGAAAAGTCATGCGAAAACTAGCACCCAGCTGTGCCAGCCTCGATCGTTTTACCGTAGCGGTACGTGCTAATATTTGAAGAGCGATGGAGGAGTACCCAAGAGGGACTCTGCGCCGCGTAATACGTTCCTCGTGCGTACGTTAAAATACACGGCCGCGTTAATACCTCCGGCTCTCCCCGATTCCTCTTTCACCCTCTTTCGTTAATCCTCGCGAACTTTCATTTGTAAATTAATCACGACTATAGAGCGGTTTGTCGTCTTCCAAAGGGATTTAACGTTAAATCCGGAAGAATCGCGTGATGCTGGGACTTTATTAAATTTTTTTGCAAACATCGGCAATGGTACGATAAAATTAAAACGATAGTGTCAGTGTTGAGCTTCGGTACTAGCCGTTGGATAGATAATCAATGTGACAAAATTATTTAGCAACGATTAATGTTGCTTGATGGCCAACTGACGGAACAACTCGCGGAATTTTGAGACGGAAAAATATCAAATGTAAAATTCAATTATTTTACCGCAATCGGAGGATGCCACATCTCGTGAGAAACTCGGGAAACATTCCCTGAAAGAGAAAGAGAAAGAGAGAGAGAGAGAGAGAGAGAGAGAGAGAGAGAGCCAAGCGCGAACGCGTTTTGCACATTCATCCACCAACAACATCATTACTTGCATGTTAATTAACTCCACCTTCGCTACCTTTGTTGACTCACATTTAACTAATGAAATTGTAACGATTTTGCAGACACAGGCTGCGAATTGACGACCAGCGAGAACGTGCCACTGCAGAGCGCCTTGACGGCGGCAGTACGGACGTCCGTGGGAGTCACCGAGATTTCACTGACATCCAGCAAGACGAATAACGAGCAAGTGGCGCAATTATAGGCCCAGGGCAGAAACAAACAAACATCATGGGCTTCGTAATTCGAACGGAATCGGCAATTGGACGATGCCGATGTGCGTCCGCCTATACCGAGACGCGATATTATAGCGAGGACGTTGGATGCCTCGATTCGAAGTTATCGTTATCGTTCGCATCTACTGTCAATCGAAATGTACGAAAGAGGGAAAGAAAAAGAGAGAAAGTGCGCGTATGTATGCTAGAGAGAGAGAGAGAGAGAGAGAGAGAGAGAGAGAGAGAGAGAGAGAGAGAGAAAGAGAGAGAGAGAAACGTCGAGATCATCAATCGTTATCACGGTCACTGTTGTCGTTATTGTTACTGTTGTCCTTGCGTATAAAGTATACATACACGTACCCACGCGAGCAAACGTACGGATACACGTAACACACATACAGAAAACACAAAACACGTACAGCCGCAGCATAGATGCATGTGTATGTGTGTGTGTGTGTGTGCATGTGTGTTCGTATGTGCGCGCATTTATCGGGCAAATATATTACCGAGCAATCCACTAACTCTAGGCCAGGCACCTCTCATTCGATAAGTACCGACCTTCATTAGAAGTGTAAGTGTAATTTCGCGCGTTACTCCCTCTTCTCTCTTTGTTCCCTTTTTTCCGTTTTTTTCTTTTTCCTTAACGTTCGTGGTTATTCGAACGTCCCATGAGAGCGCCTTTCGACGAGATAATCGTACACACAGTGGACAATAAATAAATCGACTTGAAGCAAGCGTGCAATTATATCGGAGCAATCCTCTCCCGGAGTATCGACAGTACACGACAGTATTGTGTTTTACTACTCAATTGTTTCTCAGGTTCTCCCCTTCTTCTCCCTCCCCTTTTTCGTATGTAAGAAGAGCGTCATTATCGTATCGGCGATTAAATCGACCGACTCCCCTCTCCCCCCCCTCTATTCACGGCCGCCGAAGCCAAAGCGAGGTACAAAGGAAAAATGAATATCTTTTTTATTATATAATACGCGGTAAGAGAGAGAGAGAGAGAGAGAGAGAGAGAGAGAGAGAGAGAGAGAGAGAGAGAGAGAGGGAGAGAGAGAGAGAGAGAGAGAGAGAGAGAGAGAGAGAGAGAGAGAGAGAGAGAGAGAGAGAGAGAGAGAGAGAGAGAGAGAGAGAGAGAGAGAGAGAGACGTTGAGTTGGAATAAAGTAATTGTTGAATAGCGCGCCGAGTGCGATTTATTTCGACCTGCCGTCCGTTGTCAATCCCGAAAATTCAATCCGATAAGTGCGTAAGATGTTAGACTTACTTGTAAATTGTAGTGGTGAGGCATGTAGTTCTCAAAAGGGATGTATGAGTACGACGATGTGTCCCAAAGTATATATGTGACCTTGAAGATCGCAAAATCGGAACTGACTTGAGGCACATTTAGAGAGCGGCTAGTTGAGTGTGCGTGACTCATAAAGGCTTAGGCCGTTGAATTTTCGGTCTTAGAACTACCTGAGTCTCTGACGAGAAGTCCGATTTTAAACTGGCCTAACAGTCAACAAGTATGTGTGAGTCTCCGGTGTTGAGTGTTCGTCTACCGAACGTACCCAAGTATTCGTGCGTTCCCAATCGACACATTCAGCCACGAGCTCAGAAATGATAAGAGCATAATCGATTTATTTTAATAATGTTGTATCACAGTGTTGCAATTGTCATCATGTTATTGAAAAAGGAATGAGATTTCGATGTAATGGATGCAAACTAACTTTTGCGTGAAGCGCGACGTTCAAATTCATATAGGTTGTCTACTGATGATATTATCATGTTGACTGGGCCGCGGCTCTGAAATTGTTGAATGAAACAGCGACTCTACATCGGTGGCGTTTGGCCACCGATCAGAAAACAAGCGCGTGTCACCAGAGACAACAATGTTACAGCAATTTGATCTGAAAGTTCACCGAGTCGTGCGTGCTTCATTCACCGCTTGCATTGTCCTCGCCCGTCGCAGTGTGCACTTGCTTTCGATACGATTCCAACATTCTTCTCTCAATACATTTCGGAACGCAGCAGGTAGCACGGAAAATATACGCGATAACGTCAAAATCATGAGAAAATGGTCGAGAAGGAAATTTTCATAATGATCTTCACGTCACCGTAATTTTCTGTTCCATTCAGGAGACCGTATAATTACAAGAAAAATTACTTTTTCAAAAAAATATAATTTCCAAAAAAATATCTTCTCTCGTGGAGTATCGGTCGTGCCGGGAAAGAAGTTCTTCAAACTATCAAAGCAAGTGTACGACGCCAGAGAACAACAGGCTTGTCCGGGGCGGAAGATTCCAGCGTCAGCGAGTCGGCCTGCGTATCAGTCAGTAAAAGTTCGCCGGTTGAACGCACGTGACGTGTGTGTCTCTCTTGAAGACAAGAAGGATTCGGCGTTCTCTTGATGCACGTGTCTACTTGTGCGTGACTGTTTTCCGTCGAATCATTCGGTGTCGGCTCGATGCAAACAAATAAATTAAAGCGGCTCTGGTGACCAATAGCGAAAATTTTTCGAGATACGCGCGAATCGTTTGCGACGTCACGCTATTATTGATGCTGATATTGGCTGGATTGCATAATCATCTGAGTCGCCTGGTCATCTCGTGAATAAACATACTCCAAGCGGCACGCGCGAGTGCGATAACAGCGCGCACCAGTTGTGTGCTGCCAGTACGTACGTCATATTCGTCATCTTTTTTATCCTGGACAAGGCGGTCAATGGCTCTCTCCTGGAGATTACTACCCATCTCACGACTGGTGAGTAGAGCATTCTTCAAGCCCGTACGAGAATGCACGTGCTCGTCGGCTACCGTAACCGCAGCAGGACCGATGTTTTTCCAAAGCGCCATATGCCAGCGACGTACCGTACGAATCGGTTCGTGTCGGTGACGCAATTGTCGAAGAAACTGGGATGGCTCGTTTTTCGTGCCCCACTTTGCGAGATCATCCTACCTTTGATCCAGATGCTCTTATTGAGCAGAACCGCCTGGTCACTTACTCAAATCCAGACTATTCATGCTGGTCGCGTAGTGGTCGGCTGAGTCGTTCACGTTTGTGTGCAGGTCAAGAGATCACACGAGCCAATATGTCGATTCCTGTCGACCAGCTTGATCCGCTCCGGCGTCGTGGTGCCGTTCAAACTGTCGGACATTGGTGAAGGAATTCGAGACGTTACGGTGAAAGAATGGTATGTTTTTGACATTTAAACGCTTGCGTTTAAATGTTCCATTCAGAGGAACGAGCCAGTTTCGTCCGGTCGAACTGAAAATATTTCTCCTGTGAGCTCGGAATTTCTTGAATCTGAAGAGACTCGCCTCAATTTGAGATCCTAAGAGACCTTAAATTGAAGTGAGAACTCACAGAAATCTTAAAATTAGATCCTAACATCGAGAATAAAACTTTGTAGGATGCGAGATCTTGAATTGAATGTTTAAAAAATGAGAGGGACAAACGACTGAACAGAATGTACCTGTTACAACCGGACAAAGCGATCTTGTTCTTCTGGGTCGACGAATATTGTCGGTGTACGATGTAATCACGACAGCGCGCTCATGCGCGCGTTATTTCAGGTTTGTAAAGCCCGGTGACCGGGTCAGACAATTTGATAATATCTGTGAGGTGCAAAGTGACAAGGCGTCGGTGACGATTACGAGTCGCTACGATGGCCTCATCAAGAATCTTCGTTACAAAGTAGACGACGTCGCCTTGGTGGGCGAACCGTTGTTGGACATTGAGATAGATGATGACTCGACGAGCACCGTCGAAAAAGACGCGGAGAAGAGCGACATGGGCACTTTGGACAAGGATGAGAAGACGGACAGCACGGACTCGGTGGATCACATCTTGCAGAAGGTCTTGGCGACCCCGGCGGTGAGGAGAATAGCTATGGAAAACAAAGTGAATTTGAAGGACGTGGAGGCGACCGGTAAAGGAGGAAGAGTACTGAAGGAGGACATACTGGCGCATCTGCAGAAGACCGCTGAAGATGTGAGTCAACCAACCAAGCAGGAAGCTCCGAAGCAGACGTTTGGAAATGTGACAGGCAAGACGGTTGGATTGAAAGGGTACACGAAATACATGTGGAAGAGCATGACAAAGTCTCTGGTAAGTCTCGTGGTGTGGTAAACGTTCGCTTCTACTATCTCAGCCAGAGGAATATGCCATAAATTTTATTCTTCAGCTTCTGGACTCGTGGGATCTACCTATTCAAGCAGAATTTATTGCTTTATTAATTACACTCGTTGATTCGGAGATTTCAAAACGATGGAATCTCGATCGTACGCTTCACGCGTGAGACATGACTCTTTGCATCTCAATATTAATCGCAGCAACGTTTCTTATTTCACACTTGATTCTACTCACAGCGGTTCTGCTTAAATTCGATCTCGCAACTAACGACTCCTTCGTGACTGCACGTTCTCTCGTTAAACGTATTCAACAAATCTCGCAGGTGTCACTAACGAGTTTGCGGGTTTTCTCCAGACCATACCGCACTTCGTGTACAGTGACGAGTGCAACGTGAACCGAGTGATGCGCTGCCGAAATGAGTTGAAAGATGAGCTGAGGAAGCTGGACATTTCGCTGACTCTCATGCCGTTCTTCATCAAGGCGTCCTCGAGAGCGCTACATCGGTATCCCACACTGAACGCCTGGCTCAACGAAGCGGATCAGACGTTGCATGTCATAGACAATCACAACATCGGAGTAGCCATGGACACGTCGGATGGTCTGGTGGTGCCGAACATCAAGAACGTGCAGAACCTGAGCATACTCGAGATCGCGAAGGAACTGAACAGGCTTCAGGAGCTCGGCAAGAAGACGGCGATATCGCTCGGCGACTTGACCGACACGACTTTCTCCTTGTCAAACATAGGCGCGGTGAGTTATATTTGTCTCGATGTTGTCCGTTAACGAGAAGTTAATTATTAAGGCTCCTGCCCTGAAAAATCACACATGATATATAAAAAATAAAACAGTAAATTTATATTCTAAATTTCCCGGGGGAAATCTCACTCGAAAAGGAAATTCACTCGAAGCGATGGTGAAGTCGTCCACGTGGAGACGTGCAGAAATAAAAGTTTTATCTAAACTTAGAGTAGATTCTTAAAGTGAAACACATCAGATTTACTCTTCAATTTCGAGTGGAATCGCTCGAGCGATTCTATTTTCGGTTGAAATTCTACCCCAAGAAATTCGAGATACTTATAAATCATCCGATGACAATCAGATTGGCGGGACGTACACGAAGCCGGTGATCTCGCCGCCGCAAGTGACGATCGGCGCGTTCGGGCGAGCGCAGAAGATACCGCGCTTTGACGACGAAGGCAACGTGGTGGCGGCGGATGTGATGGCAGTTAGCTGGGCCGCGGATCATCGTGTGATCGACGGCGTCATGGTGGCAGAGTTCTCCAATTTGTGGAAGCACTACGTGGAGAATCCGCAGCTACTGCTGATCGGTGCATGAAAGAGACGCGCTTGCGGAGAAGCATTCAGAATGCATGAGGATGTCCAGCGGGTGAAAACACAGCGAGTACGCTCGTGATCATTCGCACCAAACAGAGACAAGTCGGGAGAAGATAATGTATTACTTTAGGCAAGAGAACACTTTTACGACAACTTATGACAGCTAGGTATAATAACCAAGATTTCTTATAATTGTAAAGATTTTCTACTTCCTCGGGGATAATCGAGAGTGCGAACGATCGTTTGTATAAAGCTTCGGCAATAAACCATTGAACTAGCTTTTTACGTAAATATTAATTTATTTATTGCTGCACAACCAACTAGGACTTCTCGTTTGAAGGTCAGACATCTTCCGCTAACATATTCAAAAATGCACAGTAATGATCAGAAGACGACGTCCGAACGTAGAACGTGAGTATTTCTTTGTACATCGATCGGTGTTTTACAAACTATACACGTGGTAAATTATCATCCGGTCACGGCAACCGTAATGAAACGTACAGTATGCTAACGAAGTGGTTGTACCGCGAGACGCAGATATCATCGGGTTGAAAACGTTGGAGACGATCAACAACACCGGGAAAGAACGCGACGACAATCAACGCCAATCGCCTCGCTCGTCGAATGACTCGGAGGTATAAAGGTAAACGCAACGGGAAGAAGAAAAAGAAAGACCATTCTGGCATCATGCCATATGCCGCTGACGAGAAAAAGAACAAAAAGCAACGTTCGGGTCGCACCTGAGAAAAGTGATCGAAAGGACGAGAGGGAAACAAAACGAATTAAGGATTACAAGGGCGTATGGCAAAAAGATCGCGAAGATACGACCACTTGATTGCTTTTCTCGTTTCGCTTAGATACGCAACAGGTAATCTCTTATAATATACACTCATGGGTACAACTTGAAGATTTTCCGATCACACGCTCCCAATCCACAGGATTTCCTAATCATTCTCAACGCAGACGACGCGAAGCGTCGCTCAAGTACGCAATAGGTATCCAAAAAGGTAGTCAGTCTGTTTAGTTAGAAATAGTAGAAAAGAGTACAATATGTGTGCTTGTGGTCCATAAGAGTGGCGATTCTTCCATCGGCGATACGTACTCTATACATACGTATTCTGTCTCTTCTAGCTATACCGTTTTCTCTTTTATCTGCCTCCCCCTCTCTCTCTCTCTCTCTCTCTCATACACGATCATTCTCTTCACTACGTTCCGACTACGGAATCGATCGATTAAATGCAACAGCGTTGGCGGCGACGAAACTTCGCAGAGGACAAGAACAACGAGCCAACGGGCTGGAAAATCATGCGCACGCGCAAGAGTTTTTCTACATGTATAAATTAAAGGAGGAAACGAGAAGAGTAGAAGAAAAGTCTATAGAGAACTACTGGTAGATTTTAAATCGGAAGCTCGAGTCGTCGTCGACCACGACGATGCCACTTGACCTGGAGAGATTACACGGAGTTACTAATAGATGACGCCAATCGCGCAGATATCGGAGATACACCGTCGACGAGAAATCAAATAGCCGAAGGGCAATAACACGTTTGTCTCTCTGTTATCGTTCTCCCTTTCTCTCTCTCTCTCTCTCTCTCTCTCTCTCTCTCTCTCTCTCTCTCTCTCTCTCTCTCTCTCTCTCTCTCTCTTTCTGTCTCAACACGTGACTAGGTGCTTAGAAATTACCCTATTGTGATACACGCACACTCACTCTCTCTCTCTCTCTCTCTCTCTCTTGAAAATCGAAAATACAACGCGGCTCTTCTGACTCGCTCCGCACACCCGTAACTTACCGTAAAATCTTATCGTACGTAACACCGAACAAAGATTACGAATACAGACATTAAATTAGCAACAATGATACTCCATCTTCACGCATCGCTCCGTCTTCCGGGTATCCGACCCCACTACGAAGTCGTATCACATGAGGAGATGTCCCGGATCTTTTCTCTCCGTCTGCGAGCGGTCTATCACAACTCGACAGAGTCTCATTACGCCGACCGACGCTTCAGCAATGAGAGATCAGCCGGTCGCGCGTCCGCCCGACGGAAGGAAATCCCGACTTCCTGCTCTCGACGGAGGGAGACGACCGGCTGGGGAAAAGATGCGGCACACCTCCGGCACGTCCGGTAGGTAGTCTTTCGCTCACACACCGCCTGTGGACTCATAACTCGGATAATAAGCTCGTTACATATATGAACGCAAGTTGTATAACGGAATAACATTTCATTTGTGCTACCGCATAAGTCTCCTTCAGTCTCTTCCATTCCGCTTCTTTCGCTCTTCGCTCCGTATCTTCTCTCTCTCTCTCTCTCTCTCTCTCTCTCTCCCCCCCCCTCTCTCTTACCTTCGCTTCTTATCACCCTTGCCTTGAATTGCGGCGTGACATGCGAGAGAACGCGGTCTCACTTGTCGACTGTGCGATGCGATGTCACGCTCGGCTGCCATGACGAGCGTGTCAACGCAGGGAAATGTGCTTTCTACACGGCGCGTCCCTCGTGCGGGACGCGATTCGAAACGGAATCGCAAACAATCATCCGCGGGAAATTCGCCGGACTCCGTTTAGAGTCAGTCGCGTCACTACCGAAAGACGTCTCATGGACTGGGGAGTCGATAGTTATCTAACAATGTTAACGATAAAAAAAACTAAACAACGCTACTTACAAAAAGGTATGAAACGCACTGTATGTATATATGTTTGTGTGTGTGTGTGTGTGTACAGCACGAAACGTTCGAACCTTAAGCACTTCTTCTTTTTTTTTATAAAATTCACACTTAGTCTATTATCGCAGACGTGATTGCATCGGAAGTTGCTGAAGCAGCGTGGAAGTAAATGCGAAATAATCATTCATCATGAGTGTCAACGAGTCGAATATTATCTTGTATGTTTACGCGACAACTCAAAATCCGTTTAACAACACTCGTGGTCCGCGTTTACACGGACAGCATCAAATCGTTTCGACGTCGGTGCTGATGTTACGTTTCGTAATGATTGTCACGGAAACGTAATTATTGATACAATTAAACAATCATGTTGGAACTGCGCCGTGTGATGAATCACACTTAGCAGTTGCAATATCAAGGATTGATAATCTTGATTTTCAGTTCAAATCTTTCGTTTCCAATTTGATCTGAAGAAAACGATTTGGCTGGTCATGCGAATGTAGATTATCCGTATATATACGAGTGTCTTTCTGCTGAATCAATTTCAGGCTGGTCACAGAACAGCAGGGTGCTCAAGGATCAAACGACGTGCTCGAAATCGACGATCGACGGTGCTCTGAGAAAGGTGAAGTCAAAAAAGTAGGTAGTCCGCAGCGAGGCAGTCCGCGCGGTGCGCGCGCGAACTGTTAAACACGGCTGAGGACACCGACACACGAGTATAAACGTTATCGATAATATAAGTACGGCACATAGAAGAATATTTTTTGTTTTCTTTTCCTCTCCTATACACAAGAGCGGCGCGAGGCTCCCACAGACGAAAGCGCCCAAATTCGTTATTATTGATTCAACGCGCTCGCATGCGTTACCCTTTTCCCGGGTACTCGAACAGTCGAACAAGATAAAATTTATAGCTTTGCCGTATAATGCAATAACAACTACTATACAGTCAACAACGTAATAGAGAGCGCTCCTTGGTACGTGTGAAAAATGAATTCAGTCACGACGGATGATGAGCGCGACGCGTTTCTCACGGTGGCGACACGTGGAGATCCCTTTGTTCCATTTTCCTTTTTTCCCAGCCAACTCTTTGTGAGAAACAATCGGGAAAGAGAGAGCGAGAGAAAGAGACTTATTTACATCGCTGAAGTCTGTGGGAGCCTCGCTCAACTTTTACAGATATAAATCTGTTTATATAATATATATATGCATATAGTATATATATAATCTTTTCTTCATACGTTATGTATATGGATAATAAATAGTACTTTGTTTCTGGCACATTGTCGGCTCTCTCGACGGGGAGAGCACGCGAGAGTATAGGTGTAAATGAAAACTATTATATATATATATATATATATATATATATATATATATATATATATATATATATATATCAACACACATCATCGTCATGACGTGACGCCGCGTATCCTAGAGTTAGAGATTCGGGAAAGACGTTATTGTTCTAGCAATATCGGAGGAGCTATTGTGCCACGGGGAAGGGGCGGCGCCGCGTAATCACACTCGATCCGCCCGCGAACGAGACGAAAGTCGTTAAAAATAACATTCTATCGTTTATATCCTAGCACGGGGATCACGTTTCATGTCCTGCATTAATTGTAGAACGATCGATAGTAACCTAACTTGTTTATAATCTTAGCCGACACAAATATATATATATATATAATATAAATATGTATATATATATATATATATTTCTTTCATTCTTTCTCACGAACGCATGTATGTGTGTGTTATGTGACGCGTTACAACGTACGTATATCGATTTGTTCTCTCTTTTTTCTTGCGGATTTGATTAAAGAATATATTTAAATATATGTATGCGTGTGTGTGTATATATATATGTATATGCATATATGTATACACACATATACATATATATACGTATTTTAGAGCTATATATATATAAAATGTATTCAGTCTGAAGTATGTAAAGCGATCGTACATCATCTAAAAGAATTAGAAAAAAGTTCTCCAATAACTTACAATCATTGGTGGCGACTTATCATCATAGACACAACGGCACCGGTAGCTCGAAGAACGGCAACAGCGTTATTATGATCAGATTTGGTGAAGTCAATACCGTCTACCTCTAAGATCTTATCTCCCGGCCGAAGAGTACCTTGAGCTGGCCCATCGGGATTCACTTTCGTCACGATTATTCCCTAGACGAAGGAAAAGAGTGAATATTCTCGCTCACTCTTCCTTCCTCGGGAAGAAAAGAACGCTCTAGTTACCCGAATCTACTTACGGTTTCCGCGCCCGCTACTCCGCCGGCTATGCTGAAACCGAGGCCTGGGTTCTTCTTTACCTGAACAGGCAGCTGAAGAAGCGCGAAACACCCGTTATTCAGATAGACAAAAATTCCGGAGAAAACTCGCATCAGCGAATTTCCAGGCGACAAAACGAACATTCATCGATGCTCGTTTGCTTGGAAAATTGTCAACAATTCTTCACACTCTACATCCCTGTTGTTTTCTCGGACGACCAATACTCACCACGTTGGCATTCTTGTGAGGACCGAACATCCACTTGAACCTCGGCTTTCTCTCCGAATGAAGCGTCTCGTTCAACGCGGGGCTCGCCTGCTCCTTCGACTCGGCGTTGCTTGCGTCGCCCGAGGGTTTGCTGTTGAAATTCGGCGTGTCTCGGTCGGAGTTGGCCTCGCTTTTAACGACGACGATAGCGGGAGGCGTGACACTCGATTCCTCGATGACGATGCTCTTCGCGATGACGACGTTCGGCCGACTCAAGATGTTCGGCGCGTCCGGCGAGTCAGGGATTTCGCAGGAATTGTTGTTCGCGACGCTCCCGTTCGTCATCTTCCTTGAGCGATCGAGCGACTTGGCCGGCGTCGACAACGGACTGCGATACTTCTTGCCCGTGACCGGCGACGTCGGTATACCGGAATACGCGTTCAACGACGTCTTGCTCGCGTCGTACTCCTCCGCTGCGGGACTCGGCCGCCTTACCGAGGTATCGCTGTTCGACGTGTTGGCCGCGTTTTCCATGTGCTTCGCCTTGAGAATGGGAATTTTGCTCGGCTTGAAGGTACGATCGTTCTCGCACACCTGCTCGGCGGAGTCGGCGCCCTCCGACACCGGTGTGTAGGATTGGTCCGTGGTTTGAGAATGTTCGATGGAATCCGTCCCCGTGTTACCCGTCGACGCGTTCGAGTCGGCGAAGGTAGCCCGATGATGATCATCCGGCGCGGACGTGTACTCCTCGGCCTTCGTCGCTTCTGCGCTCGCGTCCAGATTTGTCTTCGATGGTATGTCCGGAAACGTCGCGGCCGAATTCGAGGATGAATTGAAGGGTGACGAGGGTGAAGCTACCCGCGGGTCCGGTTCCATCGCTGGAAAAAGACGAGGACTCGCATTAGACTCGCGTTAGATTCTCTCAGTCTTCCTGAAGCACCTTCAATCTTTAATTCGCAACATGCAGTCTGTAGACTGAACAGGCATCAACGGATTTCTTTCAATGACAAATAAAAAAATAAAATAACCTCATATAAAAGAAAAATTGTAAAGCACTTTCTACTAACGCGTATCGCTCATTTATATCCTTAAATGAAGTTTCAGAATTTCATCCAAGTTTTTCAAGTTCTTTTTCTCGCGTAGCAAGACTCTTTTCTATCATCGGGAGCTAAACATTGCCAAATTCAACACGATAACGTACGATTGTTAAACTGCTGGAAGAGGGCGGCTTTCTTGGAAAACGCCGCCGCGATGTGATACGGAGGTGGAACCGGCGGAACGTCACACGGCTTCGAGATGCTCGTCCTCATCTGCTCGCGATACTTGCCGTCTGCATCTGCGTAGATAGTCTTGTAGGGTTCTATAAACTTCTCGGACTCCACTATCCTTGCTGTATTCGCCTTGGAGTACTCGTCCGGTTTCCACGTGGAGTTGACGTAATCGGCGACCGTCGGCGCTTTGACCAGGTAATCGGACGTAGGGTTGCGGATGTATTTCGCCTCGCGAATGTCGGGGCTCTTCTCTTTCGCCAGCACGGTCTTGTTCGCTTCGTCAGACGACTCCTCGGACACCGAGTGTTCCGCACCGGGCTCAGCGACTCGGTTGCTCTTGTTGCAGCTCTTAGCCGTGTGACGATCCACAGTGGTGATGGTAGACGAAGGCGCACTCTGCGGAGGGTGCGAGGCAAAACGTTAATAAGAAGCAAAGCGAAAATTGGCCTCAGAGAAACGAAATCGTCATGTCGCTGGCGTGTCGCTTAACGAACGATCACTTTACTCACTCTTTGATCGTGAATGGATTGGTGATGCAAGTTACGCGCATGCCTAGCGAGGTTGCGTAACTCCTTGGGATAAGGGGTTGGTGCTCGATGAAGTTGCCTGGGGACTTCGGAATCTACCTCAGCAGCAAAACAGATTCTCTTGCCTGTTCCAATGATTGAACTCGAAATCGGTCCTGCGGATTGCGCCATTTCTGTGGACGAACAATTCATATTTTGAAATCATCCTTGATCTTTCTTGTATTGCGTAACAAATTTGCCAGTTTGTCCTTTCTATACGCACGACTCATACATTACAATTTAAGTATATAAAAAAAATAGAGAACACGTGAAATGAGTGAATCTCCTCAATTTCACATTTTCCGCAACGCATCAAACTAAGATTGGAGCGCAATCGATTTTTTTATTTTGGTATTGGTCTGCCCGACATTTATATATCTCTCACCATTTCATTCCTCGTCCTCTTGCTCGTTATCCACTAGCAGCGTGAAGAAATATTGCGTTCATCGTTAAGATCGAAAGTATAGATTGTACGAGGTGATTGAAGTATGAAACTATGAGAATTAGAAAAAAAAATGAGAGAAGAAGAGGCTGAGACAGATGAGAGAGAGAGACGCTTACGCTCCAGGTCCTGCCGTGGCTTCTGAGGCAGCATGAAGCAGCTCAGCACCATCATGTCCTCCTCGCAGTTGAACTCTTGCTGCAGCGGCACCAGCGGCTGGCTCTGATTGTCGCTGAGCCACAGGGCCTTAAGGTTGCTCAGATTCAGCATGGAGACCGGTAGAAACTTGATGCAGTTATTGACGAGATTGAGCACACGCAGGGAGGACAAGTGGCCGAGTTCGGGCGGCACGCGCGTTAGATTGTTCGATCGCAGGGAGAGCAGAGAGAGCGCGGTGCAGCTGCCGATCTCGGCCGGTAGCGCGCGCAAATAATTATTGTCCGCGTTCAGACAGTGCAGCTTGCGCAGCAGTCCTATCGAAGACGGCAAGTACTCGAGGAAATTCTTAGTGACTATAAGCTCCTCTAAGCTCGACATCTGGCCGATGTCGTTCGGCAGTGCGTTCAATTGATTGTCGTCGATCTTGAGTGTCACGACCGTGCGTAGATAGCATAGCGTATCCGGCAACTCGTACATCTCGTTCGAGGACAGATTCATGATTGAAATGTCCCGCCAACCGCGTATCTCCATCGGCAGCGTGTGAATGGCGTTCATCGTGCAGTCGAAGTGATTCAAGCGGTACAACTGCTCGATGTTACCCGGGATACGCCTGATATCGTTGCCATCTATCCACAGCTCGGTGAGATTGATGAGATCCCCAACGACTTCAGGCTGTCAGACAGTAGTAATACAGTAGAGCGAATCGGACACTCATAGCCTGCATGGATCGAGAGACACGGATGTGTCTCGCGTCAAATACGCATGCAGGATGTTCTGAGAAAATCAGGGAGTTTCGATGAATCATATTTTGAGGTGAGAGATAAATGACAACATTGTAGTCTTCGAAATCAGTTCAAAGTGACTTGAGTTCAAGCGGAATTGTAATTCGAACGTTGATCGTACGCTCGTGAGAAGTCTTACCAGCTCTGTGAAGTCATTGTTGCCGATGTCGAGCCTCTGTAAGTTTACCAAACGGCTCATACTCTTAGGCAATGTCATCATGTTGTTCTCCCGCAGCTCGAGCGTCTTTAAGGCTGACAGTCGTCCGAAGTTAGCCGGCAGATATTCTATGTACGCGTCGTTTATGTAGAGCTCGCGCAGACCGACGATATGCGTGATAGCATCCGGGAAACGTTCGAAGGGATTAACACTGATATCTATAGAGCGGAGACTTTTGCATTCTTTTATACTATCCGGTAACTCTTTTATACCTGGAAGAGAGATACATATGTATGTATGCGATATTTGGAGATAGAAGATATAACGATGGCAGGTAAGATATCAAGATATACTAACTGTTTTTGCTGAGGTCCAAGTATTCCAGATTGATTAACGACGCTATGGCGGGTGGTAACGTACTAACTTCATTATCGCTGAGTGAAAGTACTCTCAACTCGTGGCACTGAAATAGTGGCCTAGGAAGATCTTTTATCTAGAAGAAACAGGAAACATTAGGTATCATTTTATACAGAATAGTACATTAACTGAGCAATAGAGGTACACTCACTCTATTGGCATCAAGATATAATTTTTCCAACGTTCTTTCGTAAATGAACACATCAGGTGGTACATCATAGAGATTACAGTGATTCAGCTGCAGCTCACAGATGTCTTCTTCCTGGGCTCTCAGACACGCAGCGCACTGCCACCAAGCGCTACCCATTTCATGTGTATATAGCTATATAAGATACCAATTTATGTGTTAAACAATTTATTTTCAATATACCAAAATTGTCATTTCTACAGAAAAGTTTAGAAACATATTGGAAACTTTAAGGATTACATTAAAATGTCATTTTTAATTTAATTTTATATAATTCAATTTTCAATCCAGTAGAATCTGATTTAATTATATTCAATCTTGATTTCACGTAATTCAATTTCTAAATTCAACAATCCCATTAATTTAATGAAAACCCAAGTTCTGTTCTATTTTGCTAAATTTGATCAACCTCAAATTTTAACGTTATGTCAAGTATATTACATTGTTGTCATAAATAAAGACATATATTGAAATTCTATTTTGATACATTTTGATCCAATTAAATTTCTAATCCAGTGGAATTTGATTTAATTCAACTCAAATTTCAGCTTCAATTTTTAAACTCAACAATTCCATCAATTCCATTAATTCAATAAAAATCCAAGTTTCTTTTATTTCACTAAATTTAATCAATCTCAAATTGTAAACGTTACATGTCAACGTTACATTATTGTCACAAATATCATGAGACAGCGCTGTCCATTACCCGTAGGGCTCTCAGGAACGGTCCGGCAAGAACATCGATGCGCGTAGGTGCAGTGGTCCACCGAGAGACGAGATCCTCCCTCACTAGTGAGAAGCAAGCGTCGCGGATGATTACGCGGAGGACGACAGCTCGTACTCGCGATCGGCCGATCGCCGTATCACCGCGTGCCGCTGTCTCGGCGGCGCAAACGGCCGAGGATGATCGCGTCGCACGACAGAATCGGCATCGCGACGATCAGAACGTAGCGTGCTTCGTCCTTCCGTGTGAAAGTCCAGAGACAGGAGAGAAACGTCAAGAGATGCGGCTTACGTACCGTCGCGAGTCACTCTCCGCCGCTCGTCTCTCGCGCATCTCACTTCCTCCTCATCCTCGTCCGCGCGCACGCTAGTCGCCGATCGCGAGTGTCCAGCTTGCCGATTCTTCTCGGGGAGTACACCGAGCTCGCCGTCGCGCAACTTCGAGAAGCCTTCGTTGAGCTGCGTCGTGTGAAACGCGCGCGAACCAATTCTTTAAGCAATCGACGCCACGACACGACCGACTCGCTCTCCTTTTGACAATCGGAGCGATTTACATCGATGTGCCGATGCGCGTGAGTTCACCCTGCTCCCTTTACCCCGCCGAGAGACGAAAAAAGGCGCCCGTCGTACTTCACGAGCACCCTTCAATTTCTGTCTCATTCGCAAGTCCTAGTTCCGAAAGCATCGCTATATGAACCGCCACCATTTCTATCGATAAATCGAAGTAGAGTGATTCAACGGCGAGGCAGCCGGGCCTCTTCGGCCTGGTCTACAATACGTGTCGTAAGTTGTAAGCCGTAAGAATTGGCGAATCACAGTCGATTATTACAAAAATAATCGGCTATAATTGGTCAGTTCTTACGGCTTACAGCTTACAACACGTATTGTAGACCAGGCCTTCAACTGTCAAGCGATGCGACTCGACAGCGGGTCGACCTCCTTGTTTGTGAATAGCCCAAAGTTGGGTCATTTTTAGCCAATTTAAATAGTTTCTTACATTTTCATGTACGAAACTGTATCCCACACAATATACTTTATCTCAAGGACGTCCGGCAGACATCATTCTGAGATACTGCAATATCTTGAGGATATACAAATGTCCGCTGTTTTAGATCCTATAGATATCTTACGGCCTCTCTGCTTTTAGTTCCCTTTTAGAAACTTTTAGCAGAGAAAAGAAGGAGAGGGGTCATGGGCCGCTTTTAGCCGAGCCAAATGGTAGAAGTCTGCTTCTGTTTTTCTCTGTTGCATTGCTGAATTGATGCAATAAGTTAAAGTGAGACAACTATATTTTTTTCACTCTAACTCATTGCACCAGTTTAGCAGTGCAGCTGGAAAAGAATAAACCATCTGGTCTGTTCTTTTTAGCTGCACTACTGAACTGGTGCAATAAGTTAAAGTGAGAAAAAATGTAGTTGTCTCATTCTAACTTATTGCACTAGTTCCGCAATACAGCTAAAAAGAACAAACCAATAGAATAGGCTGAGGCAGCGTTCCGATATTTACTGCCAGTACTGAAAATACATAGTTTGTGTCACGTATACTATAGATTTTTAGTGCTGGCAGTGAATATCGGAACGCAGCCCGATGAATTGCGCTCGTACCGGATATGACGTTTTCATAAATGTGTAAAATGGCGTAAGTACCGGCGGCGTGTATCGTTTCCGGTAAATTGTCGTGGTGAATGTCTGGGAAAGCGTTCTGTTCTCTCGTAACGATAGTCGCGGCGAATTTCCGCCGCATCTTTTAATCACGATAGGAATCTCAAGACATCGTCGAGCATTATCACGTTGAATGCCTGATTGAGGTAAGAGAATATTACCAATATTCTTCCGCTTTTGTATTTCTTTTTAGTTTTCCGTTTAACTGTATTTTAAACGTAGTATAATTACTTCGATGATTGACGTATGTATCTGATTATATGCAAATATTTCGAGAGAATACGTAAGAGAAGACTTGCATAAAATCACAAAAAGGGAGAACAAATTTGATCAAAACGCGAGAGCTTCGCGCTATGTCCAATTTCGTATTCTCAGCATTTTCTTTTTGTAGCATGGACGCTCGCGAGTCTTCACGAAGAACATAATTCCAAATAATTCGTTTATTGCTTGAGAAATTGACGTAAGAGAGCAAAACCAAGATGTATCTGTATAATTTAACTCTTCAACGTGCTACGGGCATCACTCATGCAGTCCATGGCAACTTCTCAGGCAGTAAGATGCAAGAGATTTTGGTCTCTCGTGGCAAGTCGTTAGAACTACTAAGACCGGATCCAAACACAGGGAAAGTACATACATTACTAACTGTTGAAGTGTTTGGCATTGTAAGATCTTTGATGGCATTTAGGCTAACTGGTGGAACGAAAGATTATATTGTTGTTGGTTCTGATTCTGGACGTATAGTGATTCTGGAATATATACCTGCAAAGAACATCTTTGAAAAGGTACATCAAGAAACTTTTGGAAAGAGTGGATGTAGACGTATTGTACCTGGTCAATATTTGGCTATTGATCCTAAGGGCAGAGCAGTTATGATAGGTACTATATATTTTCACTATATTTTTATCTAATAATATTAGATAGATAATTTTTATAAATAAAGTATATAGATAATTTAAAAAAAATAGAATTTATAGATAATTTTTATAAATAAAATATATAGATAATTTTAAAAAAATACAATTTATTGTATATCATATGATTATTTTCGTGTTTCATCTGATTAATGTTGATTATATCTCCTATTAATAATGATGGTATACTGCTTTTATCAGGAAAGAGGATTACAATTGTAACAAAATGAATACTCAATGTTATACTCGTTACATTTATTGTTTTAGGTGCTATTGAAAAGCAGAAACTTGTATACATCCTTAACAGAGATGCTGAAGCACGTTTAACAATTTCTTCACCATTAGAAGCACACAAAAGCAATACCTTGGTATACCATACCGTTGGTGTAGATGTTGGTTTTGAAAATCCTATGTTTGCATGTCTAGAGATTGATTATGAGGTAAATTCATAAGATTTATTATTGACAAATATTTTGTTATTATGTACCACATGATTATTGTAATGATCCGTGTTTCAACTGATTAATATTGATTAAATTCTCATATTAATGATGGTACTCTCAATATTGTGCAAAGTATATGCATATCTAATGTCTTTTTATGTAAAAGTGCCAATTATTAATTGTAGGAAGCAGATAGCGACCCTACCGGAGATGCTGCGGTAAAGACACAGCAAACATTGACACTGTATGAGCTCGATCTTGGCTTAAATCACGTAGTGCGAAAATACAGCGAACCACTCGAGGAACACGCAAATTTCCTCGTATCGGTTCCTGGTGGTAACGATGGTCCTAGTGGTGTTCTTATTTGTTCTGAAAACTATCTTACTTACAAAAATCTGGGCGACCAACACGACATTCGCTGTCCTATACCACGTCGACGAAACGACCTGGACGATCCAGAGAGAGGCATGATATTTGTTTGTTCGGCCACACACAAAACAAAAAGTATGTTTTTCTTCCTCGCACAGACTGAACAAGGTGATATATTCAAGATCACGCTCGAAACTGATGATGACATGGTAACGGAGATCAAATTGAAATATTTTGACACTGTACCTGTAGCTGCGAGTATGTGTGTCCTGAAGACAGGATTTTTATTTGTCGCTTCAGAATTTGGAAACCAGTTAGTACTCATTCTATATTTCATATAAATATATATATATGTAAGAAAACTAAACCATATAATATATTAAATACAATTTTTTTTATTTTTAGTTATTTGTATCAAATAGCTCATCTTGGTGATGATGATGATGAACCTGAATTTAGCTCTGCGATGCCACTAGAAGAAGGCGATACTTTTTTCTTTGCACCGCGACCACTACGAAATTTGGTGTTAGTAGACGAAATGGACAGTCTCTCACCTATAATGGCTTGCCAGGTGACATACTGATACTAAATAATAATTTCAATTGGACTTGGCACTTTTCAGTGAAAAGAGATGTTGTTCCTGCATTGCTTTTCTTTTGTCATAAAGTGCAATATCGAAATACTCTTAGTCGCCTTCGCTTTGTTTTTGCAACTCGAAGTGAACTCTAAGAGGGACAAGTATCTGTTTAGAAAGAACTTTGTTTTTTATGATTTATTAAAAAAAGTTTTTGATTTTTGCTCTCAGACTCATTGAGTTAAATTTCCAAGAAGTTTATAGAGAACTATGATTTTAAATTTAGGTTTTAAATATTTTATGGTTAAAATTTTATATTTATATAAAATTTTGTTTTTAAATTAAAACAATAATGCAGAGACTAAAGTATTATCTAAAGTATATCTGAGGGAAAATATGTTGATTATCTCTTATCGATGCAGGTGGCAGATCTGGCGAACGAAGATACGCCGCAGTTGTATATCGCTTGCGGTAGAGGGCCACGATCCACTCTACGAGTGTTACGTCATGGACTTGAGGTTTCCGAGATGGCCGTGAGCGAATTGCCCGGTAATCCAAATGCTGTATGGACTGTGAAAAGAAGAGTTGATGGTTAGTCAAAAAATATTTTTACATATACAAAATGTTTGCATGTTTTCACTCGAATTGCTTACTTCGACAACCGATGAATTAGCTTGACGATCGGGTTTGTTTTCTCCTCTTTTCGTTGAGACAGAATCTTCATACACTTCTCTCTTATCTTCAAAAACTTTTTCTATGTCACTGCGAACCGACTTCTAAGATCTTTATAGTCAGCACTAAAAATATCGCAGACTTTCGTTGTCTCGTTCTATTGTCCTTTATTTTTATGAAAAATAAAGCCGATCGAAACGGTCAAGCGTAGCAAATTTGAGCAAAGCTTTGGAGGGTAAAGATATTAGTACTTAGTATACAAAGTCAAAAAAGAAACAATTATAGATGAAAAGAACAATTATAGATCGCTTTAAAAGAGAAAAACGAAAAAAATGGCATCGGTTTTTAATAAACGATATTAATGAACCTGGTGGCTTGATACACTCTTATCAAACACCAGTTCTCTCTTTCAGGATGCCAGTACGCTATTGGTTGACCCACAGAACTGTGAATGACCGAAAGGTAAGGACTTACGAAATTGGCACGAGCAAGAGTCGATTCGCTCGACTAAAAAAGAAACAAAAAAAAAGCTCATCAACTCTTTCCGTGCCCGACATGAGAGCGTGTGCGCAGTTTTGTTCGAAGACATCTAGTATCATAATATTCTATGCAAATTAGAGTAAAAAAGAAAAAAGAAAAATACGCGATTCAATGCTCGTTCACACTTTTCGACGTACTGAGAATTAGCTTTCTGATTTTGATTGCAGAGGAATATGATGCATACATCATAGTGTCCTTCGTGAATGCTACGCTTGTACTCAGTATCGGAGAAACTGTCGAGGAAGTGACGGATTCTGGTTTTCTCGGTACAACACCAACCTTGAGTTGCTCCGCTTTGGGCGAGGACGCATTAGTGCAGGTATACTGAACTGATATTTTTAGAGAAAAATCGCATTACTACGATACAAGAAAGTCATGAGAAAGAGATAAGAACCACAAAAGATTGAAGCTGAACGCGATTGTAACATGTGTGTAACATGATGTAATGATCATTGCGAATGTTACTTTAGTTAGTTCAGAACAATTAAGTAAAGAAATCGCGTTTAGAATATTGTTGACCTTTTTCTCACTGTCAAATTGTATTCCAAATTGTTTGATGCACTATGGTATCTCCAGCACTTGGTTGACCACGTGCCGGTCGTATTAAATGAGTGCTACAGTATAATTAGGGCTTATATGCATCGTTGGAACGTTCCGATTTCGTACGAACTTTCCTGGTAACACGGGCCCGACAATTTCATTATTTAACCCTTTCAATACAGCTATGATGTCGTTCGCGAGTATGCTTCCGCAGTACGGATATTCGAATCGCGAATAAGATTCTACAGTACGGGCCAGTTACAACGCGAACGCGCATTTTACCGTGGACTAGATATAACATTTGATATTCGGTAAAATAATGCAAATTATTCGTATATAATGATAAATTGTTCGTAAAGGAATGAGATATTACAATATAATGTATTTTAAATTATTCAAATTCAAAAAAATTGTCTAATAATATAATTTTATCTGAAAAGTTTCAAAATGAGGATATGCACATAAACCTACATCACAGGATTTACAACAGTAATGGGTTTGTCGTTTATCATTTTTATAACAATGCACTTTCTTACTGCGCTTTTTCGTTTCGTGTTACTAGTGCAAATAGATGGAAAATGTTTCGCAATAAGCCCAAGTGGATTCTTTATTTAGATTTAAAATTGTGAACCAATGCAAAATATCAATGAGTGACCATAGTCACCAGTAGTATCGATAAAATTAAATCTTTTGGGTTGATATATGTATGAAACACCGCTATGAGCGGTACACTTTATCAATAATGACGATAATGTACTTTATTATTATTGACTAATATTAATTTACTTTATTACTAATTTTGAGATTTACTTGCGAGATTTTTATCAAACACGATGATTCACTTTCAGGTTTATCCAGACGGTATACGCCATATTCGTGCGGATAAGCGCGTGAACGAGTGGAAGGCACCCGGCAAAAAGACTATCGTCAAATGTGCCGTTAATCAGCGTCAAGTAGTTATCGCCTTGACCGGGGGCGAACTGGTTTACTTCGAAATGGATCCCGTACGTATCCGCAATAAATTTTCCATAGCTTTTCCAACGTAATCATCAATTGACACTCGCATTAATTGTTCTCTCCGAGGACATATGATTTATACCCCCGGAGATGTAAAACATGCGAAGAGCAAAATCACTCTTCATTTTTGCGTAGTCGACTGCTGCTTGGCAGTTGAAATCGATGAAGAGCGAACAAGATGCCACGAGACTCTTACACTATTGATGATTGTCGTCGACTGATTGATTGTTAACGCTTATTTTCAGACCGGCCAATTGAACGAGTACACAGAAAGAAAAAAGATGCCTTCAGAAGTTATGTGTATGGCTCTTGGTAACGTGGCCGTGGGTGAACAACGATCGTGGTTCCTAGCCGTTGGACTGCAGGACAATACTGTAAGAATAATTTCGTTGGACCCGTCAGATTGTTTAGCACCGAGAAGCATGCAAGCATTGCCAGCGGCCGCGGAAAGTTTGTGTATCGTGGAGATGGGTGTTAAAGATGCCGACAATTCTGAAGATTCGGCACCTCAACAGTCCAGTTTGTACTTAAACATAGGTGAGTCTTACCGTTGCTTAGTGTTGCTGGCTAAATAATCGTCTCCGACTACATTTGCGTACGTTCGATGCTTCTATCTTGTATATTATTATCTTCGTTCCAGGCTTACAAAACGGTGTGTTGCTCAGAACCGTGTTGGATCCCATTTCCGGTGACCTCGCAGATACGAGAACACGTTACTTGGGTTCCCGACCGGTGAAACTTTTTAGAATACGAATGCAAGGCAATCAAGCAGTATTGGCAATGAGCAGCAGATCGTGGCTCAGTTATTATTATCAGAATCGCTTTCATCTAACCCCACTTTCATACGAGAGCCTAGAATTTGCGTCGGGTTTCAGTTCTGAACAGTGCCCGGAAGGTATCGTCGCTATATCGACGAATACTCTTAGAATTTTGGCTTTGGAGAAGCTGGGTGCAGTGTTCAATCAAGTGAGCTTTCCTCTGGAATACACACCGCGAAAGTTCGCGATACACGCTGATTCCGCGCATCTAGTAGTCATCGAGACTGAGCACAATGCCTATACCGATGAAACGAAACAACAAAGAAGATTGCAAATGGCCGAAGAGATGCAAGAAGCTGCTGGTGCTGATGAAGCTGCCGTCGCTAGAGAATTGGCGGAAGCATTTCTATCGGAAGAACCAAACGAAGCTGTTTTCGGTGCCCCGAGAGCGGGTCCCGGTCTCTGGGCATCTTCATTAAGAATAATGGCACCTACTACAGGTCAAACATTTGAAGTGCATCGCTTTGAGCAAAACTTGGCTGCTCTTTGGTAAGCAACGAAAAGACATTTTTTACAGTCTACTAGTAACTAGTGACGGAGGAATTCTGTATTAACCAGCTCTCTCTCTCTCTCTCTCTCTCTCTCTTTTTCTCTCTCTCTCTTTTTCTCTCTCTCTTTTTATAGTTTATGTCTCGTGAAATTCGCCAATCAAGGAGATCAGCTATTTCTCATAGTCGGAGTTGCAAAAGACTTTCAATTGAATCCTAGGGTCAGCAACGGTGGATTTCTATATACGTACAAGTAAGTTATTAACTTCGCAATACTTTTAAATAAGATGAAGTATACACGCAGTTAAATGACAAGAATTGTAATTTTATATTTTGTGGAATTGCCTGTGGAAATGGTTAATTGATATCAAAGATATATATCAGCAAGTGCTCTCATCTTCCGTGAAATATAACCAAGCTAAATGACCAAAAACGATTGTCTCGTGTCACAGAGTAAATTCGGAATGTACGAACCTCGAGCTTCTGCACAAATCTCCGTTGGACGAGGTTCCCTTGGCCATTTGTCCATATCAGGGCCGGGTATTAGTGGGAGTAGGAAGAATGTTGCGGCTTTACGATATGGGTAAAAAGAAATTACTGCGAAAATGCGAAAACAAACACATTCCGAACGCCGTGGTGTCTATCAACGCCATTGGTCAACGGATTTACGTCAGCGACGTACAGGAGTCCGTGTATGCCGTGAGATACAAACGCCAGGAGAATCAACTTATCGTTTTTGCGGATGACACACACCCCAGATGGATCACGACGACGTGCGTGTTGGATTATGACACCGTCGCCACCGCTGATAAATTCGGAAACATAGCTGTGGTAAGTTGTCTTTCAATTTTTTCGGTAACCTTGTGAGAATCGTCTCTACCATAATCCAATATTTGGGATGAAATTCTA
Source organism: Harpegnathos saltator (assembly GCF_003227715.2). NCBI lineage: Eukaryota > Metazoa > Arthropoda > Insecta > Hymenoptera > Formicidae > Harpegnathos > Harpegnathos saltator. The sequence continues at coordinate 42,621 of NW_020230460.1, read as the reverse complement.
TCGAGATTCATGAAATTTTAGATATAATATTTGAGATAAGTACAAAGAAGCGCAAGCAACTTTGTACTTCTTGTTAATCAGCCACAATCGATGTAAATCCGTTATGATGTAAGAGTCTATCCATGAGAGAGATTTAGAATCAATGTAACTGTTCTAGCATGAAATTGAATTTGTCGTATTACTTATGTTTTTCCCTTTTTCTCTCGACAGATACGATTAGCTACTGGCATTAACGATGACGTGGATGAAGATCCCACGGGTAATAAAGCTCTGTGGGACCGAGGATTGTTGAATGGCGCAAGCCAGAAGGCTGACACAGTAGCTTGTTTTCACGTTGGTGAGACAGTGATGTCATTGCAAAAGGCGACTCTCATACCCGGTGGTTCTGAAAGTTTAGTCTATACGACTCTGAGCGGAACAGTGGGCGTTCTCGTGCCATTTACTAGTCACGAGGATCACGACTTCTTTCAGCATCTCGAGATGCACATGAGATCCGAACATCCGCCGCTCTGCGGCAGAGATCATCTGTCTTTCAGATCATACTACTATCCCGTAAAAAATGTAATTGATGGCGATCTTTGTGAGCAATTCAATTCCATCGAACCCGCAAAGCAGAAGAGTATCTCAGGCGATCTCGAGAGAACTCCCTCTGAGGTGTCGAAGAAGCTGGAAGATATACGTACGCGTTATGCGTTTTAAACTAGCGACGAGTGGTATTCTTTACTACGTTTCGGCATTCTTCACCGTTTTAATGTACAACTCTCACACTGCTATGTGAAAGATTCTTTCAGGAAATTATTGTTGTGCAGATTATTAATTCGCTCTTTATGTATGCTTAATATTTATTCCGAAATTATAGTGCCAGAAATTTTCGGACGATCTAATTGTTCATGTGACACCACGTCTCGTACACGCAATACGACGATGCAACTATGGATTAAATATTGAATAAAATAAAAATTTAATATTTTGTACGTATGATGAGAAATTTTATTATATACACATATTCACGCAGATTAATATTATATGTATAGACTTAACTCCTTAGGGTGTATGTTATGCAGTGAAAGTGTACTATATATTCGATGAAAGGACATTTCCGCGAATTAAGATAATGCCGAAAGGGGCTTTTGTGTCGGTCGTACCTTCCGTTCGTATATTCACAGTTATGTTGCTATAAATATAGTTCTTGTTACGTTTATTATAAGACTGGTTTCAATGTCTATCCGGTTCTTTTGACAGACTATTTCCGCACCTATAGATACAAGTATCTTTTCCAAGAAGCACCATTCTGAGATTCAAGTTTCGTTGGAATTTTACACTTCTTTGATCTTTAAAGAAAGAAAAAAAAGGTTACAAGATAATTCGGAAAATATATAGCTATAAAGAAAATACAATCTATTATTATACAAATATATATTCTAATATTATAATTTATGTATTTCCATGACAATTTCATTTTCTTTTTTGCAACTGTTTTCGTTTCATCACCTTTTAATTGACTGACTTCTTTATCTGTTTTCTCCTTTGTAAACATTTTATTGTCACTTCAAACTTTTCTTGCACTTCTAATGCTTTTTCTAATACATCACCTTTAAATATTGTGTGCGTTATTCACTTTAGTTATATCAAATAGATAAATTCGTACACCTACGATTCAACAAGGGTCGCTCTGATTAGGATTTTCTTATATTTGTCTTAGCAATAGAAGTCATTGCCATATTGTACTTAGACCTTTGTTCATTTAACTCTAGGAAAAGATACGTGTACCTGGGAAAATCAAACAATAGGCTTCAATATTAAGATGACTAACAGGTTTTTCCTAAATCCAGTAAGTCCCAATATTATATATAGGACTTGCATGCAGCACGATTAGCTTTTTCGTCAGTACCGTTAAGGAAGTTAAGGAAGACTGCTGTCCGAGCGCGTAGAGTATAAGTAAAATTATATATAAGTGAAAAGTGAACATCAAAAGAATCATTTATTGTAAAATGATACAAGTGTACAAGTACACAAGTACATTAGTGGCAAATAAAGAAAAAAAAATATTTTTAATTTTTTTCTACAATAACTAACAAAAATTCTTACAATATCTTATCCATGGGATTAAGAGCATAAGATCGTTCAGGCTTATTTACTTCTTATGCCATTTTCTGTTCTATCCTGTTTTTATATTTTCTAGCTGCTCATTTCGATGATTGCCGATACTGAAATTTTATACATTATAATAGATTATACATTAAATTTTATACATTATAATACAATGTTAATAATACAATGATAAGAGAAGTAATTTAATCATAACTTATTCTTGAAATAGAAAATTTTACGATACCTTAGCAGGGGAAATATAATGGGGATTATCCCACAAAATATCACTAGCAAAACTTCCAGCAAATACCTTGACAGGATTGAGTACAAATCTTGGCCCAATTTCAGTCAATGCACCATCTTCAGTTAAAATTTGAAAATTTCAGAACCATATTCTATTGTCCAGAAAACTAAACATGTATATATGATCATGGAATAGTTGACTTTTTGGATGATGATATGATAGCTCAAATATTTGTGTCAATAATTCCTTCAAGAGATTATAATGTGCATGTTTGACAAAAGATTGATCAAATGAGAGTAATGGTCGAGATCCTTTCAAACAGTTTCCAGTCATTTTCAGTTCTCCCATTGTGTAAACTGTGTAAAATGTTAGATACAATTATTTTCCAATTCTGTCTTGCAAATTTTTAATATAAATAAATAGAATATATACTGTTTTCCACAAGGAATTTTATAGTTGGACCATTAGGTACATTAGCAATTCACATATAAAGATCCTGCTTCAGCTGGCCTTCAAACAGGACAACTTTATTGCAATTCTTCATCTTGCACATTTCATTTACCATTTGCAATGTTTTGGTACGTTCCATTTTGCATTCAGGTCGATGATGTGGCATAAGTGTTTTCAAGTCTTCCATGAGATGTCGATGCCTGTGATTGATCCCTCGAGTAGCAAATATTCGTTGCCTGTTGGCCCATTTGGGCTAACGTGTAAACATACGAAAGATTATTCTCTAAAAATCTTATTTAGCAAGATTAGAGAATCACATCCAATTGAATATATTATAATTATATATAATGACATCAACACTTATATTTACATTGAGAGTATCAAAACATATAACATTAAATTTCATCAAACTTGATAAAACAACTTTTTATTCGTATTTACTAGTTTAAGTTACTTATGTTACTTTGTAACAGCAGAGTCCAATATTCTTTTCGCCGGTACATACTTGTGCATCATTATTTTCTTCTTGCTTTCGTTTTCTGATTAATTTATGTTTTAACGCCATTATTATTCTTTATAAATATATAGGTTAAAAACGAAAGATAAGGTTACGACTGGTGCTGTGTACACACGTGTTCCAATAAAGTAAATAGAAACAGAAACTTAGAAGCGGCCATGCGCGCCGGTATTTTACTCAATACCGCTCTACAGATTGATTGATGTGCCATCTGTGTTTTAAGATCAAATTAGTCAACTATAATAATAATATTTCTCAAATGTTCGTTAGTTTTATTATTGAGTAATATTTTGAATATCATATTTTAATAAATTATAACTAGCGTCTAACTAAATCTAGCGTCTAAACTAAGAGGCGTTTCTTTTAAATTTTAAATAATACGACTCGATAAAAAAACAGATGAATCTTATTTCATTAGCACAATTAAATAGCAGGTAACGTGTCTCGAGTGGTCGAAAACGATTATTAGTGAAAGCTAATATATTTCGTCATAATATATTTTGTCAGCTTGTTAATGTAATTGACCTGCGATTTTATGAAGTTTCTTGACGATAAATAATAGATAAGATCGGTAGATATTGTTAACATAATATGGAATACTTCTACGGAGTGCAGTATCAACAAGGTAAGAATGTAATACTTTACGAGCGTTCCTTTTTGTTTATAGTTGCATAGCATGATTCAACCGCATCATGCTTGCCAAAGACGAAAAACTTGAGCGAAATACATGTCATAGTCTGCCTTGCAAATGAACGTGCGTTATGTGTGCATCTGTGCATTTAATATTTAGTCGTGCCTCCTGCATGTACGTAGTACACTTACACGCATACACATATACCAATCTCACAAAGCACGAGTGGTACGAGTTTATTGCGAGTTAAAAAACTACAGTCAAGTAAATGCACGTGAGATGCATGAGACCTGAAAGCTTGTATCCCCAAGGGGTACCTGCGCGCTCACCCGCTCATTCGTCTTTCTGTATTCTTCCCGTGTAAAAATAGATTATTTTGTCCACACAGCGTACAATAGTTGAGACTGACAAGTGTACACAGGATGCCTCATAACTCTCGCTCGCGGCTTTAATTCTCGCGCAAAAACGACCGACTTTATATTTATCGCGAGGGGTTTCTCCTCGTTGTAAAATTAAAATCGCGAGCTATGGGAATACCCTGTGTAACATACAATCACTCTCACATTACACGTAGGATTCGCACTGTAACTGAGTTAAACGGTCGATCGCACGATACAAATCAGTCGCTTGATAAAAATTCGCCGCTCGGCGCACGAGTCTCGACGGTGAATAATCGAATAATGCGGAAAAGTGATGAATCTAAACTGAACACTGAAAGAGCATTCAACGGGGGAAGTAGCTTCCTCCAGAAGTCGCTTGGAAGAAGACGCAAAATCTAACGGAAGATGACGGGGGACGTCGTATATAATAATACACAACAGTATCCTCATGCATCCTAGGATTAATTGATAAAGCGTCATGCTTGACGATGAATTGTTTATAATAAGCGGCGAGAGATAATCGGGCGAGATCGATAATCGATGAGAAGAAAAGGGGAACGACCAAACAAGCTGCGGCGGCAGCAACGGTGCTGTAGTGGCCACTGATAACGCGATAAGAGTGCTGCCAATCTTCCCTTTGGCGCGCACTCTCGACAAGAGGGTGTGCACTCGCGTTCGATAGCCCCATCATCATCGTCGTTGCAAGGCTATGCCACGATGTACGCGCCACTGGTTATACACACATATATTAGGGACAGCGACGTTGAGCGATGACGACGTCCTCGACACGCTTCGCTCCGGATGCGTCGTCGTCGTCGTTGTTCTCCTCGTCCATACTTTCACGCATGACAGCGGCGAAGAGTTCGAAGCCCCTGCAAAGTTGATTTCCGATTAATCTCAATTGAAAGTAACGAATCAAACTCACCTTACTTTTCGTTCAAATAACGAGTCAATCCTCGAGAGTATGAAATTAAATCCGCTCGTTAATATAACACAATACAGTTGGGGTGTGCTTCTATTCTCTCGGTAATTTGTCCTGTTGCGGCGTTCCGGCTTGCCTGTGCGCGAATTTCGAGCGGTCTGCGTATAGATACAATCCTGCCGAGAGAAAGAGAGAGAGAGAGAGAGAAAGGAAGTGCCGTTAATCTCCACTTCCGGCGGGAGATCCTCGAATCGATGTGAAACAATCGTCGAGGGTTCACTTATCTCTGCCTGATCTTCGCTCGCCGAGCGCGACGATGTTGCGCCGTTGTGAATGTAATTAAAGCGGATTTTCGACCGCCGGCGAGTAAGAAAGTAGCATGTTTTTGCAAACACGGTCAACGATGCTTCAGCGAAGAGAGAGAGAGAGAGAGAGAGAGAGAGAGAGAGAGAGAGAGAGAGAGAGAGAGAGTGTGTGTGTGTAACCGGAGGGCGGTTAGTAGAGCGCAAAAATTCCGATAAGCGGAATCCGAGTAAGCGCGCCCGTGTGACGCGCGATAGGACGACGACGACGACGGCAGCCGCGGGGAAGGTGAACGTCGTGATTCTTGCGGCTCGCTGACGCTTCCGAAGATTTCGATTTTCAGCGTACGGACGGATGAAAGATGCATTAATGAAAATTCCGCTTCGCTCTGCTCCAGTGCTTGGAGCTCGACTCATTTCGCCCGAATTGTTGAGGTCAAAGTTCGAGTGGCGGCCGTTCGATCCAATCGAACTCCAATCGAACTCCCAGCGCCTCGTGAATCCCCCGCCTGCGCTAGATCGCGCTCCTCCTCGTCGCGAAAGTAGCCCGGAGTCCTGATCGATGCGTGCCACCATCGGCGGCTCTCCAAGTTCCTGTGGTAACACCGAAAGTGGAGCAAATATAACAGACCGTAAGGCAGAAGTACGGACGGCGAAGCTTTGAAATATACAGCGCGGTGCGATCGACTAGCGCAAAAAGGCCCGGTAACTTAGGCCGAATCACGCGTGAGCGTAAATATTGGACGCGAAATTTCAAAATTCAACATCTACAGGCATACTACACGAGCGTACACATCGCGAACTCCTCGATCTTCAGTGACCCGTTTGAAGTGGAACGTTGGCGGCGGAGGAGGAGGAGGAGGAGATGAGAGGAGAGGAGAGGAAGAGGAGCAGAAGCTAAGGTGAGAGACGGTCGACCGTGTGGTGGACGACAGACGAAAAGCTGCAACCCAGTAAACATCGATATCTTGTAGACATCTAAAAGATATCTTATGAAAGATATCTTCAAGACATTTCTAAAAGATGTCTAGAAGTTATCTAAAAGATATTTAAATAGATTTTGTTGAAGATATCTTTATCTAGAATTTTTAAAAGATATCTATAGACATCTAAAAGATGTCTTGAAAGATATCTTTAACATTTAGATCCCTAAAAGATATTTCTTCGGGAAAAATGTAAGATATCTCAAGACATTGCAAGATATCTTTTAGAAATCTAAAAGATATCTTTCTGTCTATTTGGGAAGTTTTCGAAAGAAAAAAAGGAAAAGAAGGGGACAATGTGATTGAGCGCGGAGTTCGCCGCGCCAATCGTTTCTGCATTCTTCGCTTTTCGGCGTATACCGAATCTTCTGACGTGACTACTCAAGTGAATGTTATTTAACGCAGGTTTGTTTGCATTCTCCGATGTTGCAGAGACTCGCACCCATCGACGAGGCGTATCCTCCGAAGTGCTGACTCGCGACAATAGCACGACGACCGACGTGCGAGGAGCCTCTCCTCGCACACCATCGTCATCGAAGATTGAGCTCGGCAGAATTATACCGGTGTCAATTCTCGCTTCACAGGGGATGGCAGACGGATGAAGAGATAGAGGACGGGAGAGAGAGAGAGAGAGAGAGAGAGAGAGAAGAGAGAGAAGAGAGAGAGAGAGAGAGAGAGAGAGAGAGAGAGAGAGAGAGAGAGAGAGAGAGAGAGAGAGAGAGAGAGAGAGAGAGAGAGAGAGAGAGAGGGTGACGGAGGGAGAAAGACGAGAGCGAGAGCCGATCGATGCATTGAGGCGCCTAGCAGCCAGGCTCTCCCCGAGCTCAGCCCCGTCTACCCCTGCTTTGCCCCAGTATATGGCCTGCAGCGCGGCTTCCCTCCGGGAAAAGTATGTGGTGTGTGCAGTTGCGCATCGACCTCCGGGGCGTGCACGGCGCGCTCCTCAGCGTGCGATGCAGCGGGAGTAAATCGCAGCAGCGCGAGAAGAGAGGCGCGTAGGCGGGGTTTTCCGGCGTGTCACGCTCGCTGTCGATCGGCAAGATCGACCAGTCTCACGTCCGATCTCGCAGTGCCATGAGCGAACCGGGGATGTTTTCGACGATCACGACGATCACCGTCGTCGTTCGCTAACTGCGACTCCCGCCGCTCCGAGGCCGCGCGTATCTCCTCCTCCTCCCCCGGACTCTCTTCTTCGTCTGCTGCTTCACACGATGCCGCGCACCGTCTCCTCGTCCTCGGCGGTTCGGCTCACCTCTATGTCGGAATTGTCACTGTGATGCTCGTTTCACTGACGAACTATTATGGTAATTGACGAACGAACATTATCGTTATTTTGCTCGTTAATGATAAGGTTTCGGGACTGCATCGCATCGCTCGTCTCTAACAATTGGCACACTCAGCGAGATTTAAAACAGGTGTTTGTGACGGCTGCTCGACGACGCTAGCGGGCGCGTCGTCGTCGTCGTCGTCGTCGTCGTCGTCGTCGTCGTCGTCGCTGTCGAATCGATCGATTTAAATCTCGACCACTTCAGGCGGTTTGACATTAACAACGCGATTAACGTGCAAGACTCGCTGCATTTGTGTTACAACGCGTCGTCACCACCGCGCGTTATCGTCATCAATCTCTTTTGTGTTGCACAAGAGTTCAGTCGAACATTTTCCACATTCTCTTTCGCTCGTTTATCTTCGTCGAAATACGTACAACTTGCCGAAAATGAACGAGCAAGTTGTCGATCGGCTTGCTAAATTGGAGCATCTTGATTTGCCGTCTTCTTTTGCTGTCTTCTTTCAAGCACAGTAGACGAAGAAACAGAATGAGGTGGCGGTTGGGCAAAGTGATGGACAATCTCAGGACGTAAATCGTCTCGCTTTCATTTCACAGGAGATAGCTGATGCCGGAGGGGGCATCGACGATGTCAGACTCTTTCGACTGAGCCTCGTCGGTCTCGTCTCGCTGTTGTTGATCGACGTGTCGTACGGCGTCGGTGTCAGCGGTACCGGGGGTGGCGGCGTCGGTGTCGGCGTCGGCGTCGTCGGCGGCGTCGGCGGTGGCGGCGGTGGTACCTGCGGCCTGGCCGAACTGAGGTGCAACGACGGCCGCTGCGTGCCGATAGACGCGTACTGCAATGGCGAGGATGACTGCGGCGACGGTAGCGATGAGCCGGCGATGTGCACACCGTGCAACCGCACGTATCACGGCCGCGAGGGTCGCACGTACAAGTTGGACCTGCCGCGACCGGCCGAGGAGCGATTGCCATTCCTTTGCCACCTGACGTTCACCGCCGCCGGCCAAGGTTACGGCGAGCTAGTGCAGCTGTTGTGGGACGCCTTCAGCGTGGGTCGCGTCGACCCGAACGCCGACAACTACTTCACCAGCTGTCCGGAGGGCTCGCTGCAGTTAGCGGAGTTGGGTCGACACTTCACCGGTGGCTCGTGGTGCGGCGTAGGCGAGGATCGTGCTACCTATTATAGCGAGACCAGCACCGTCACCGCGTCCATAAGGCTGTTCCACGCACCGTCGACGGTGCCATTCGAGTTCCGTTTGCGTTACCGCTTCGTCGCACGCAATGAAGCAGTCGCACGCCTTGGCAAGCCGGAGCTGCCGATCGAGAGGGGTTCGCCTGTACCCGGTACATATTGTTCGCGCAACTTCTACGAGTGCCACCTGAAACAATGCCGGCTGCAGAGTCCGAATTATCCGGGCGAATATCCGCGCAATGCCAGCTGCCTCATCACTGTGCGCCAGAAGGAGGTGCCTACCTGCAAGCACGCCATGATATCAGTGAAGAGTACACCCACTGGTCCGGTTGGGCTCAGCACCGTCAACACGAGCCTCAGCGTCTGGCAGGACTGTCCCGCAGAGAAGGATCGTCTGATCTTCCGCGACGGCGCGCGCACCGAAGATCCTATTCTTCTAATCTACTGCGGCGGCCCGTTGCCGCAGGTAACCGCACGTGGACCAGCCATGCAGGTGGAATTCCGCAGCTCGCCGACGGCTATAGCGCTGGGCGCATCTGCCTTGCGACTCGAGCTCGAGCTGCGTGTTATCTACGTCGACTCGGACGGCTTGGATTATGCCAAGGGTGCGCAAGGCTGCCATTTCTTCGTCAACGGTACCAGTAAGAGAAGCGGAAGCATACGCGCGCCGTTGCACGCCTTGCCACCCAGCTCCAGCTGCACGTGGAACATCAAAGGCGTCACTGGGGATCGCGTCTGGATCTACTTCTCGTCGTACTCGCAGCGTGACTTCACCAGCAACGGCGAGAACAACGCGAGTGCACAGTCGGACCCAACGTGCGCGGTAAAGCTCATTTTCTGGGACGGTGCACCGAACAGCGGCCAGCCGATAGCTAGTTTGTGCGACGACACACCCAAGCTGTGCGCGCACGCGGCGCTACGAAACATCACCAGGAGCACGAGACCGTGCACCGAGGACGAGAGTTACCTGACGATTGCGCCGAGCTTGACACTACGCATGGAGACTATACTGGGAACCGCACTCCACCCGGTCAATTTCCACGTAAGTATACTTGAACATTTTGAATACTGTTTCTGCCACTAAAAATAGCAAAGAAGGATATTGTCTTTTTCGAAAGGGCAT
>NW_020230460.1:0-27500 GCF_003227715.2 Harpegnathos saltator | reverse complement strand
GGGACAAACAGTTTGACGGGACACCTTGCGTATGTATATATGCATATGCAAGTGTATATATGCATATACATATTACAGTAGATATACATAGAGAAAATTATGCACCGGACCAGTAGAGACTATTAGAAGAAACATCTCTTGGAGCGCGTAAACGCGCTCGATTCGCTCATTACTCGAACCGCAGTATTATACGGTAAGGCGTAAATCTACATAAAGCACTGTGCCACTCGTGTATACACACCAATTTCAATAAAAGCGACAGTTCTTGTAGGAAAAATCGTGCGACTTGACTGCGAGAACCGATCGCGTGTAATACTTACTGCTTCACGCTTGTTGTCGCGTACCTCGATTGGTCGGTAACAAGGTCCGTAAATAGAGGAACAGAACAAAATTAGGTCCTCTCACAGCCGCCATTTTGGAGCCAGAGAATCTGTGTTGGTGTACATACGTGATACTATGTACATGTAGTATTATGGTTTAGTGTGTGAGTGAATGGAGTAATTAAAACATAGTTTAAGATGTAATCAGAAGTAAAACATATTTTAAGCACATTCCAAAATACCAGTGAGAATTTTCAGATGAAAAACAACTACAATGCCGCCAACTGTAGTACAAAGAATTGCAAAAAACGAAAATAATTTTTGACCTGACAGTATGTGGTTAATCAGCTGAGCCACGGTCGCCACCATTTTCGAGCCAGACTGTGTGAAGTGGATGAGAGGACCTAACTTTGTTCCTCTATTTACGGACCTTGGTCGGTAAAAGCGGTGGCGGCTCGTAACGGAATTTCGGGAACCAATAGTACTTGTGTAGTACAAATCAACGGCGGGACAGACAATCGATCAAACAATCGATTCTCGTACAAAAGAGGAGTCGAATTGTATCACCCGTCAAAGTCTTATATCCCTGGGTTGCTCCGTTTTCGGTCGCTCGTGCGATGACCCGTTGTTAGTTATCGCTGGCGCTACCACGGTTATCAGACTAACAATGTATCCTTGTGAATGCTCATGATTGATCGTTCAGCTGTGACGACGAAGAGAACAACGACGACGAGGAGGTGGTGGTGGATAAAAGTCCCGTGGGGTACACGGAACAGCTGATCGACGCTAACTCCACGAATCGTGCACGGTCTTGATAGATCGCTATGGCAGGTTTCGTGCTTCGAGTGAAAACAAAATCGGGCCAGAAGGTCGTCAATGGCCTTACTCCTCAGGACAAGGCGTTCCAGTTAAAGACGAAACTCGCTGAGCTCACTGGGGTACCCGTCGCCGCTCTTCAGGTGCTTGTCGGCTTCCCACCGAAGCCCGTCGACCTGGATGCCGATATCGCGATCGAGCGCATCGGCATTGTCTCCGGGGATACCTTGATTGTTGAGGAGAAGCGGGTCTGTTTTCCTTTGCAGTTATCATGTTTATACAGTTTGGTAGCTTACAAAATTTTCTTATACATTGTTTGTATCCAATGTTTCTACGTTATAAAGTAAAAAAGTTTAAAGATATACCAAGATGAATAGTTGGAATTTAATATTTTAATATTGGAATGTAATCAAGAGAGTGACATTGAATGAAATAATTAGTCAAATTGGCTTTACTGTGTAATAAACTAAAGTTTGATTTTATTAAGTTAAGATCAATTTTATAGAATATTTTTTTTACTACTATTTCTTTAAAATATAAAAGGAAGCATTCATTTATAATCATATTAAGAACTCTACTTTTAATGTGCAGATCATGTTCAATGGAGAGGAACAAAGATTCGATAATTATAGCCGATCACACATAGTTGATCAAGAGAGCTTTGTGGATGCTCCTGGTGTATTGATGAAGAAAGTCGTGCCTGCCGACAATTCCTGTCTTTTCACTAGTGTGGGCTATGTGCTGAATGGTAAGCAAGTACCTGAAGATACCACGATAATCAAGATACCCAAGAAGAAACCAAATTAGCAAGACAACAGAGATTATGCTTAGAAGCTGTACAGCAGTGATAATGGTTGCAGCTGTGTGCACTCTTTCAGGAAAGGTCGACACTAGTTGCGCCAGCTTCATGAGAGAGATTATAGCTAATGCAGTAGCAGCTGACCCAGAGGAATATTCAGAGGCATTTTTGGGTAGACCCAATGCAGAGTACTGCAAGTGGATCCTCAAGTCCGACTCGTGGGGCGGCGCCATCGAGTTGTCGATTCTATCCAAATTTTATGGCTTGGAAATTGCAGTGATCGACAGCATTAACGCAATCATTAATAGGTTCGGCGAGGATCAGCATTATACTCAGAGAGTCTTTCTTATATTCGACGGAATTCATTACGATCCGCTTTACTTAGAGCCGCTGGATGTAAGTTTCCATAAATAGTCTATAAAATTCCTTAAATAAGTGCAATAACGATGCGAAGTGCTTCATAAATAATTTATATATCTACGAATCGCGTTAATCGCGACATCGCGTGTAAAATTTACTCTTGAACTTTCTAATTCGTTGATTCAGAGTGGCTGTATTCAAACAATCTTTCCCACTGAGGACGAAAGGATGCTGTTGGAAGCTGCGGAGCTCGCGCGAGAAGCGAAATCGAGTCGTCAATTCACAGATGTGCAGAAGTTCACGCTGATCTGCAATGACTGTAAAATCAGACTGAACGGACAAATGGCGGCGCAGCAGCACGCCAAGGACACTGGTCACAAGAATTTTGGCGAAGTAGCGTAGCCGTGTCGCCGATTGATGATTCCTCCGGTGACAGCTAACCTTGACCCTAAACAGTATATACAGTCTCGGACACTCGCTTTTTATATATATAAATATTTCGAGAATTTGATTACTATCACTCTCTTACATCTCTCATTGCTTCACTATTGAAACTTCACAATCATCCTCTTATTGTTATTACAGATCACCGTGCATTCTTCATTCGAGCGACAAAAAGTTCTATCTGTTACCATTTCTCGTGTGCAAATCAAATATACAGAATCTTCGAGTTATAAGAACGGTATAATATTCGAAAGTATGATTAAAAGTAATATCGAGAAAGAAAGTTTTTATGATACTTGTTAGTTTTATTTAATAGCTATAAGATTTAATCCGAAAATTTTATAGAACTCGTCATCTAGATGTTTGAATTTCATTCAGAGGATTCAGAAATTTCATGGTTCTTCAAAAGTATCGGATTATAAGTGAGATCATGAGATGTACGAAGCATCATTAAATTTCAATTCGGTAAAGATGTTATAAAAGTTTTGTGTAAAAACTCTCAAGCATGATATATATTTTCTCTTATATACACATATGTATGTATGTATGTATACATATACACACGCATGTGCGTGCGCTCAATTTCATGCAAGTTTATTTTTCTAATGCATGGAAATATAATGCTGTAAATAATATGTGATTAGTTTCTGCAAGTAATATGATACAGATGTAGTTAGCGCGCATATGAGATATATTATTTTTATAAATTATATTCTAAATTATGTATAATTCTACGATCATTATATATTCTCTTTATAGAGAAGTATTCTCTTAATGAACGAATTAAAACATTCACCGAATCATTATAAGCGTACTTATACGAAACGATTGTTGCACGCGTATTAACAATAGCATTTTAAGACTATTTTATACTGTTTAGGATTAAGGGGTCGCTGACGGGAACGTTCATAGCTAGGTGCAATAAGCTAACGAAAGCAGCTAACGACAATGTTTTTTTACTCGAGCGAGGCGCTTGCGAATAGCAAACACCTTTCTTGTCATTAGTGTGAATCGTATGCGGTGCAATTTACAGGACTGTTAATGCGCATAATATATAAAAATTATTGATTTTCACTAAACGTCGAGTGAGATGAGATCTTAATATTCATCATCGTAGAATAGAATATCCCGGCGACGTTCGGCTTATCTGTGAGATCTTTATCCTTTTATAGTTTTTATCTTATCGCAAGATAATGTTATTTGTTACGAATTAAATGGTCTTCAAATAGTTTTTATATAAAGAGAAAGCAAGATATAAATAAATTAATTGATAAGTTGACAGAGAGGCGACACGTGATCACGCAGATATCCTGAACGCTATATCGAGCGATAACGAAATGAACGAGACATATTTTACAAGAGGGGCTGTATTTCAAACCTTTCTTTACATCGAGTAACTCGTCAGCAATCTCTTCATTCGAGTACAAAATGTCACAAAACGATATACACCAGTCAACGACCTGTGTTTTAAATGTCACGAGCATCGTTTGACGGACACGCTCTCTCTTTCTCTCTCTCTCTCTCTCTCTCTCTCTCTCTCTCTCTCTCTCTCTCTCTCTCTCTCTCTCTCTCTCTCTCTCTCTCTCTCTCTCTGTCCCTCCCACATCGATCGACGCAGTCGATTCTCTTACAGAATCTCCTACGGGAGAAAAAAGATCTGCTTACTGGGTACCGGCGCAGTAAAGCTATCGAAACCACAGACTTGAAATTCGTTATGAAGTATAAACCTACGACGGATTATTATTATTAACATATCGGCCGTGTGTAGATTCTTATTCTTTTCCTTATAACGAAGAATGATGTTCGTCCATAGAGCGAACGGCTGTATCAAAAATAGAGAGCGAAACGACGATTCGGTACGGCGTTTATAATTATATATATATATATATATATATATATATATATATATATGTATGTATTCGAACACTGCCGTGAGTTTTTTCAACTTCAAGAAATCACACTTTCGTCTTATAATCGCGCTTGTAGTTTCACGCGCGAAAGCAAAAGCAACGGAAGCACGCTGCTACCGGGGAGAAAAAATATCTTAGGAAAATATCATGAGGAACGATATTTGGATACGTGGTGCGGCATTTAGCTGTTACTACGTAGTAGCTCAACTTGTAGTTCGACGCTCAATAAAGTAGCGTCTTGCGGAACGCTCTATTTCTTTGGTGACGTTACATTTGGTATTCTTGCATGTGGAAAGAAGCCATATTACATCAACGTCAATCGAATGCAAGATTATCAACATCATCACCTATGATAATCGCCAATCTTTCGAATCGCATCCTGGCATCCGCTGTCTCAACGATAAGCGATCTTCGAATTATGACGCGATTCGTACGATTTGCATAAATTTAAGTCACTCCGGAAGGAGAGAACATACATCTCCGCTTTGCGAGGGCTTTTCCCGGCGATTCAGAATCTTTTGTGGCACTACGCACACAGGCCCAAACTAACTTCGGCCATGTTTTCCCACACACGATTAACGTATGATTCGCGTGATCAATCGAATGTCCTATGTCACAATTTGAAGAGTAATTCAATTAGCCGCACGCCATACGTAGAAATTATCATATATACCGGAGAAAAACAAGTATCAACATCAAACGCGTATGCGTGTACGTAATAATATTAGAGACAGCTAATTCCAAAATATATAGCACAAATAAATACAGTAAATCATATTAAGAAACGAGATATATATATATATATATATATCGGTTATAAAAAACGCAGCGCATTCACGCGTATAATAGTTTTATACTTTGGCGTTCTCTGTTTGCGTCGTAGTTTCTATACGAATATCTACAAGAACTCTAACAAAAATAACTTTAAAGAGCGCGATTAAAAGAGATACGAATTACGTACGTACTATAGAGTAACATATCTATGTGATTCTACAAAGGGATTACGTTTTATACGATGAAGTTACACGAAGAGAACTATCGTCTGTCGGGTAAAAAGAGCGCGCGCGTAATACCGCGTAAGAACGAAACGAGAGAGAAGAAAACAGGAACAGGCGAGAACAGAAATAACTTGCGAGGACAAATAGATGAAGTGCAACGTCACACAGTATCCAATTGTTCAGTCTTATCGGAACCTAGACCTAATTACCAATTCGGAGCTCTCGAGAACCGTCGAAGGCGTATGAACTGCGCGATCGGGTCGATCGGGAAGAAATATGATTATTTGTACACAGACTAGCGACGGACATTGTCCCCTTTTCTTTCCTTTTCGCAAACTCTTCTGCACTGGCGCTTTTCTCTTCTTCATGTATATCGAAAAAAGGAGAAGCGGGAGGACGTGTATCCTTTCTCTGTGAGAACAAGATTCGCAGAGATCGCGCATGAGAAGGCACTTCGCACACGAGAGCGATATGTACATATCGTCTCATCTTGTCGTTAAAGGGGCCGCGCTTTAAGCGCGAGCATGTGAAACGCGAGCACGAGAAAGACAATTCTTTCTTTCCCTACACCCTTCTCGGAAGTTACTTTGGTAATGACTAGGTCATACACTATCGCTACGTTAATTTAACAAATCCGTGGTTTGCGTTCGGTCGTCCGCGATCAGCGATCGTGACAACTTCGTCGTTCCGTCGTTATGGCCATTCCTGAATTGAACGCGGGATACATGTGATGAACGACGTACGAGAAGACATAGCCGAGACGACGTGAACCCGATTCAAGGACACGCATCATCGCGTGTTCCCTGTGCGCGGACCTTCCTGTATGTACTTTCCATGTGTACCGCTCGCTCGAGACGATGCGCGCGGTCCGAATTTTCAGAACTGGATGCGATAGTTGTTGGGACGCGGTATCGACCTAGCTTTCACTGGCGGCAAGGAGGCGGTGGAGGCCTCGCTGCTGGCGGTGCCACCGGAGTCGCGTGCGCCGCCGCTCTTGCTGCTTACGGTGCTGCCGGTGCTCTGCGCCCGCGAGGATCCACCGCCCACCACTTGTCCGGCTTTTCTCAGCGTGCCAGCCTTCACCGCGGATGACGACGGGGAGTCACCGTCGCTCAAGCGGCCGTACTCGCCGATGCGACGCGACGGTGGCGGTATGAACGAGCGACTCTGGATCTCTCTGTGCTTGACTATTTCCGTGTTGTTGCCGTTGCCGACGATGGTCGACTTCTTGCGGCCTGCGATCGCACCACTGTCCGACTGCAGTCTCTCGTACTCATGGCTACCGCCGCCACCGTTACCGGCAGCACTGCTCGCCGCTACGGTCGCCGTAGTCATTACGGGTGATGATTTCTTCAGATTGTTCGTCACAAAGCTTTCTACCACACTCCCCGCCGACGTCGTCGTCGCAGTCGTCGATTTCTTCTTGCGCGACGTCTTCGCGTCGAATCTACCGTACTCGATGCTGCTGCAATTGTTGGAATCGCGTACGGTCTTGGAGCCGCTAGCACTCATCGTCGTCGTGGTCGTCGTTATAGTAGCCGCGGCCGACGAAGAGTCCAGACTTACCGGACCGGGATCGGACTTCTTACGTGTCTCCGTGTCGCTCAGACGGCAGTAGCGCGAGTTCGCCGTGGACTTGAGAGCCCGCGGTGGTCGCGGTAACGAACTAGGTGGTAGACTGCCAGCGCGACGCGGCTCACCCTCCTGCATCCGTTGCCGTTGCGAGCTCCTACCCTGCTTCTCCAGTAACATCATGTCCTCACCCGCTTGTTTGCCGTCCGACAGCCTGGTAATCGTGCCCTTCAGCCTGGCCGCCGCACTGGCCAGCTCGATTATGCTCGGCGACACCACGGCGTGCTCTGTACCGGACGAGTCGTCCAACAGTCGGCTTTTGCTCGAGGCGGTGCTCGAAGTACCTGTGCTATCTACACCCGCCAGTAGTGGCTTGGGTATTTTTCCTTTTCGCGACGCAGTGCCTGGATTAGAGAATCCTGGAAAACAGCAAAGTGCCCGCTGAAACAAGAGAAGAGAACGTACGGGTTGGCAAGAGAGGAGAGGCCGGGACCTGGAAAAGGGGTTAGTGCTCGCCGTAAAAAAACCAGCACATGCACATTCAGGGACACTTTGGGATCAGGAGGAGAGGAGGATTAATCTTCTCGGTATGGTCATTGGAGAGAAATTAGAATTAAAAAAAGAAGAAATGGATTAATTAAAACTTGAGATCTATTTTGTTATTTGCTCTATCTTCTATCTTGACAAACGAATGGCACACAACATCGCTTTAGGAAAGAATTAAGATATAAAAAAGAAATGACATTTATGGCATTATAGCACACACACTTGTGTAAGAGTAACACGTGTCACTAATTACTTAAACATATTCCTCAACAAATAAAAGAAAAAAAAAATGAAATTAATTAGACTATGTTAAAAATCACACACACAAGGTTATGGAATTAAACGTTAATCGAGTAATTCCAATCAAAGAATAGTCGGTGTGTGAGGTTTCTCGGACGAGACAATCAAATGACCGTCTCGATTTCTTCGTTCGACTAGAACAGAATAAAACAAATTTTCCATCTGAGATTTCGATTTCCTATTTATCGAACGTGCACACACCGACTATTCTCATAACAGGCTTCCAAAAGGTACTCCAGTCATATAACACCAACACAAGAATACCTTCGAACGTGTGATCTGTAATATTTTCATGATCAGCGGCGACTATTAAAAAGATGCTAAAGAACTCAAAATACGATCATCCGAAAATTAACATATCTCTATTGATAAAAAAAAGATAAATATTAATATAAACAACAAATTAAAGTCCGAGCGCGCGCACACACACACACACACACACACACACATATATGTGTGTATATGTATATGTATACATGTATATATATATATATGTATATATATGTATATAAATAATGACATATATCTATAAATATCTATAATAACAGATCGTGGTGTGCGAAGTGCCGACGAGACTCGATGATGTAATGATTCGTTCTTAAATTAATGACATATGATGCGATTATATATGACACTGCACCTTGATAATTCTGCCTACCTTGCTAAGTAGCTGAGAGTCTAGTTCTTTCAGTTGATCATCGAGACTCTTATTAGTTTGCTCAAAGCTGCCTTGTTTTCTATATTTATAACTGTCAGTAACGCCGTAAGAAGCAGTGCTGCCGTACCCACTACCACCGCCGAGCACACTGCTCACTTTGGAAAAAAATAAAAAATTAGTACAATAAGACATATATAATATAAAAATATATAAGTAGATATATAGTAAGATATATATAATTTTTTCAAGAGTATATCTTAATACGTTTTTACATCATGTATACAATTTCTTTTTCAGGTAAGGTTTAAATACTCTTCGACAGAAGAAGAAGGCAAACAAATTTGTGACTCCGCTTACCAAGTTCCGACGTACTTGTCAACGCGGTATGATGATCCGCCGATGTACTCGAGTGAGATGAGTGTGCGGCGGGATAACTGCCTACGCCGCTACTACAACTGCTATCTTTATCATACGTGTGTTTCTGAAGCACCCTGATCATAGCGTCCCTTTCTGCCAATTTGGATTCTAAATCTTTCATTCTGTTGATAGAACAATTTTTAGATTATATTCTTAACTTCAGAACGATTATAAATAGTTAACTGTCCAGATCGAGGTTGACAAATATCCCTCACCTAGATTCCAGATCGGCCAGTTTCTTCTGCGCGACGTGTACCTCGTCCATGTGTCTCATCTTTTCTGAACGAGCCTCAGCGATTAGTTTCTCCGCGTCTTGACTCGTCTTCTCCAGTGCGGCGATCTTCGCGTCTCTGATTCGACAAACATGAAACGATACACGATATAGACAATAAGACGGATGGAACAAATGTCGCCAAGTTCCAACATATAATGAGTCTTCACTCACTTTGGGAGACTGGCTGCGTCGATAGCCGCCTGCCTCAGTGCACTTTCCTCAAGAT
Organism: Harpegnathos saltator; assembly: GCF_003227715.2. NCBI lineage: Eukaryota > Metazoa > Arthropoda > Insecta > Hymenoptera > Formicidae > Harpegnathos > Harpegnathos saltator. Next base: position 17,860 of record NW_020230460.1, on the reverse strand, counting down.
ACCGTTGCTCCCATTTTGCGACGTCACCTTCGAGTGACATGATTTTCTCATCCCGTTCGCGCAACCGTCGTTTAAAGTCCGCGATCGTTTCGACGTTCGGCGTCTGCTCATTGCCGTTGGCACCACCAGCACCACCACCTTCGCGTAATTCTCTCTCGAGCTGACCTCTCAGTTGTCTTTCGGTTTCTTCTCGTCTATCGCTAGACGCCTGAAGCGAAGACAAAGCTCGCTGAAGCTGACCCACTCTCTCCACATACACTTGCTTCTTGCGACACTGCGTACGAACGAGAAATATTTTGCGTTACGATCAACACCTGTGATTATGTGGATTTATTATACGTATAAATTCGACATCAAACTCACCTCATCCTCGAGTCGTACAACATTACGCTGTGCGTTACTCAACGCATTGTCGAGAATTTCAATATGCTTGCGTTGTTCCTGCAGAGTGGCACGTTGCGCGGCTAGCTCGATTTCCTGTCTCTCCTTCGCAGCAGCCAATTCTTTATCTAAAAGAAGGACTCATATAATTGCTACACAAGAGGACATTATGCGCGCTCATGCAGAGATTCTTAAAATCTTCACTTAGGGTGTCCACAGCTTGCGATCCCAATTTTAGACAAATTCTTTTTTTCCACTCAACATTATTCTAAAAAGCGAAACTGCCGAGACAAGTCGTCAAGATTTTATATACCACCCTCCGTAGAAATCTATAGTGCGAATCGATATCGTACTCTGAGTGATGAGCTGTCCGATGAGCAGCTCCCGTTGCGTCAGCTCCTTTCGCATGGACTCGACGATCGGCGGACTGTCCGTACGCGCGGACAACAAGTCGATCTGGTCTCTTAACGCGCGATTCAATTCGATCAATCGTTTGCAATCATTCTGTAGCCTCGATCTAGCAGCGCGCTCCAGTTTCTCTCGTCGCTCGCACGATGCCGCGAGTTCTTCATGAGCGCGATGTACTTTCGCTATCTCTTGCTCCAATTTTTGCGACTTAGCGACCTTGTTGTAGCAACGATTCAAATCTAGCTTTAATGCGCTATTCTCCTGAATCAATATCTGAATCATCTCCGATGGCGGCCACACCTCACCCGTCTCCCTCTCTATTTCTTCGCGTCCCTTGGTTTGAGGTCTAGAAACATTCGGGGATAATTTTATGTTAATACATTCTGTTTATGAAGCAATTAGACGTCAGTCTAATAAACGGTCTAAAACAGTTAAATGTTCATCTGTAAAGCAATTAGAATTCTTAGACAAAAATGTGCTAGTCTGTTCAAAATAAAATATTTGAGAACTTTCTAGACAACTTATTAGTTTTGAACGTAAAAGTAAAAAATTAATTCTTATTGACAATTAAACTGTACATAATTGTCTTTAGAATATCATTAGTAGCAAAAAAAGATCTTACTGAAGCAGCAATCGAGAATTAGATATCACAACGAATATTCTAGGTCCCTAACATGCGTGCAGCACGCGGAAAATGTAAGTACCGCGGGGATGTCACTCGGAGATTGTAATTATCGATGTCCGCTTTATTGATTCTAGACAAATCAGGCTGTGATCTCGATATAGTTAATTTCTCCGTCGGTCCGAGGAGTCTGTGTTTGTTTTTCAACGGTAACAACGTGGATATGTAGGACGGAGGCGATCTGTCTTCGAACTCATTGTCGTTCTGCTTTCCCCTGTCGCCTTCTCTTATCCTCATCTCTATACTTCCCCCATTGTTATTGTATGATGGTATCTTCACTTCCTTCGCAAGATGCTTTAAAACCTGTAGAATAAAATGTTAAATTTAACTACTTGTCCAATTATACACAATTTAATCAGTTTCATTTTGTCTTAATATCATCAAATTGCATCATACCAAAGCAATTACTAATATTAAATTTTACATGTTTATAAGAATGTTATAATGCTACTTTTTGATTTACTAATTAGTAGGTCAATTTCACCTGGGATTGATTGAGATAATCATCCGGAATATCTGTGATTTCTTGGCAACCTCCGCCACCAGATTGTTCATGAGTATATTCCTCGTGCTGCAGATTGGACAAAGACTGCATTGTAGGACTGCTGGAATGGCCCTTGCCACTGCCATCACAATACAAGTAACCCATATCTCCATGCTCTCTTACTATACCTGTCAGCCTATGTATATGCCAATATATGATTGTTAAATATACAATAAATAAGCATTTTTATTAAAAGAACCATTTAAAATGGCATTTACCTTGTAGAAGGGACCCATGTGTTTTCATCGTTAGCATTATGTATAATCAGTGTATTGTAAGAACTTGTTGAAACATCTAGGCTGCTCCTATTGGAACCAACACTGGTACGATTGCTCAAGTTATCCTTCAAACTATTTCGATTGGATCCATTGATACTATCCTTTAAGCTATTACGATTGGAACCATTCAAGCTCTCCTTTAAACTATTTCTGTTTGATCCATTCAAACTATCTTTCAAACTATTTCTGTTGTGCAAATTGCCCTAAGTAACAAGAAGATATTTTAATTCTCCAAATTCTCCAAATTACTATAGTAATATCCATATTTATATATACAATTGTTATACATACATATACATGTATATATATCTTAGAATGCTTAGAATATTCATATTATGCATACCTGAATATTTGGTATGTTCTCTTTATGACTGGAAGATCTAGAAGGGCTCTGTTGTTGATTTTCCTGACCTTGGGGTTCCTGCCGTGCTGTATGTCTTATGACATATCTTTCCTCATTGCTTAGATTTTCATTAGATGTGGAAACATCAGTATCACTACCACTCAAACTCTGGGGAAGACCACCTATAAAAAAAAAGATATTGAAATAAATACCAAGCATAACACATAAGCATTATAAGCATTAAGTTTATTATTATGTTCATTAAGTTTACCTTGCATAGACAATTGTTTCCTCTGTAAATTATTATTTGAGAATGGTAGGAACCTGTTTCCTTGTTGCAGGGAACTCATTTTTGCAGCTGCCTCATTTACGTAACTTGTACTTTGTCTGAGAAGAATAAACCATTTTATATGTTACAAAGACTAGATTATGAGACACAAAAGGTATAGATTCGAAATATAGACTGCACCATCATGAACTCATTAAATTCTACTATAAAATTCCATGGCATACTTGAAGCTTCTATAGCTTTTTGCAATTATAGCCATACAAATAAACAATGGGACATATCATAATAATAATTATAACGTTATAATTGTAATTATTATACAGTTATAATCATCATCACTATCATTATCATCATCGTCGCCGTCGTCTTGTCGTTGTCGTTGTCGTCGTCGTCGTCGTCGTCGTCGTCGTCGTCGTCGTCGTCGTCGTCGTCGTCGTCGTCGTCGTCGTCGTCGTCGTCGTCGTCGTCGTCGTTGTCGTGGTCGTCGTCGTCGTCGTCGTCGTCGTCGTCGTCGTCGTCGTCGTCGTCGTCGTTGTCGTCGTCGTCGTCGTCTTCAGGGTGTATCTGCCACTGGTCATACAATCGTGCCCATAAAATTTACATATTCGGTGCTATGCAACACGACGCATCACAATGACATTTTGTCTACGCCTGCTATTTTCTTGTCTAGCTACTTACTCGATGTGAAATCGTGAAAAAGAAACCGAAAATCACGATTATTTTCGATAAATTAGTATACTCTACTCCTCCGTACATGAGAAATAAAAAGAACTAGTTACCGCATTCCTCGTCAGACTGCGCTACCACCTGCCTCCAGCAGAATCCTAAAATGCGCTTTTCAACAAGCAACAGTTCCGACATATTATTTTATTTTTAACGAGTTTCGGAACGCGAACGATGTTTAATTGCTTTTGGAACATTTTATGAATAATGAAAAATAGATGCAACATATTTTGATAAGAAATGTTTGTCAATTATTTATATCAGTATAGTGGTAATTATACAGTAGGGGCCTCACCTCCAATTTATTCAGATAGAGAATTTCTAGAGTGCGTAGAGAAAGTTAGGCACTCTAAAAATTCAACCAATTGGAACGTCCGACAAATTTGTCGTACGATGTATGTACATAATATTAGCCTGATAACGTGTGCTTAAATGCAATGAATTAATTATTCGTCCTTGTAAATACAAGAGATAATATCTATAAAATCGATCAATTCGCGCTCTTTCTTCATGCGGCCACAGAGTATGCGCATGTAGCTATAGAGCGCATAAGCTAAGACTCCATGCATGCGGTGAGCTGCGGCAAATGCTGCGGTGACCAATCAGGAGACAGACGCATGCCGGAGCTTGCCGCAACCGGACTTGCGCCTCCCTCCTGATTGGTCATCGCAGCCGTTTGCCGGAGCTCACCGCATGCATGGAGTCTTAGCTTTACTCATGCCGCTATATATTGTCGGTATGATAGATTTCCTGACTTAAGCCAGCGGTACACGGTGCTTGTTTTCGTGCTGAATTGCTTGCTGGATGAAAATACTGCGTTCTGATTGGTGCATTTCCATCCATCTTCGGAAAAGTATCAATCAGAACGCAGTATTTTCATCCAGCAAGCAATCCAGCACGAAAACAAGTACCGTATGCCACTGGCTTTAGATAGTCATCAACTTTAAGGGCCAGAGCACAGACTTCTGCATAACGTATAATACACAACGCATAAGAGAATTAACAAATCAGAGTTCTTCATTTCTATCCTGGGAGGGAAATGAAGAACTCTGATTGGTTGATTCCCTTATGCGTTGTGTATTATGCGTTATGCAGAAGTCTGTGTTCTGGCCCTTACGATTAATATCTTGTTTCGCTGGGCGGAGCAACCTTTTTTCTTTCAGTTTCTTTCGTTTTATGTAAAAACGGGTCGATCGAGCATAAATTTGTCAATATTAGAGGTAAGACTCCTAAAACAGTGCTTAGGAATTATTTTCACTTTTTAAGCGATTTTCGAAAGATTTTCAGGATTTTCCTCCACTTCTTATCTTCCCGTTATTGCACTCGTATGTCCACTGACCGTAGATCTGACAGTTGCGCTCTCTATCTCAAGACTGGTGATATTATATCTATTATACACAAAATGTACACCAGATTTTCACGTCACTTTTGCAAAAATTTCGTATTATTAGTCACCTCTTGTAAAAATAGACATGTATTAATAAGTAAATTAAGTTATCGACAATCTTCAGAAATTATATTTGATCGCTTAACAAATAGTCGTGCGTATTTTGTCCAAGAGTAGAATTCAGAAATAGACATCACTGCATCAATTATAAATATTTCTTTTATCTTGTTTATTATATAAAGAAACTTTTGACAAATTCTTATTGCAGAATGTTTAAAATAATCGATAAATTTTTAGTGACATCGAGTTTGTATTTCTTAAATTTATTTTGTCGAGAAATAAGCACCACAACAATGAGCAGACAAGATGAAAAATTTAATATTAACTATGAACAGCTGCTAGAAGCACAAAAGGACAATAGTATTTTAATCATTGATGTCAGGGAACAATCAGAAATAAACGAAACTGGCAAATTACCAGGCAGTATTCATGTTCCAAGTAGGAATCTTTCATTGTATTTAGTTTTCTATCTTATCTAATATTTCAGCCAATATTAACAATATATAAATACTAATAACAGATGATTTATAACATATTAACAATTATAAAATAATATAAATAGCATACAAATAATGAAATATGTTTATTCAGTGGACAATGTTTCTAACACATTGCAAAATCTATCAGAAGAAGATTTTATGGAAAGATATGGCAAATCTAAGCCTACTAAACTAACAAAAATTATATTCAGTTGCCGGTCTGGCAAGAGGAGTGGCATGGTACAGCAAGAGATGCAGAAATTAGGCTACAAGTATAGTAAACCTTTTAAAACAATATTACAACAGTTTAAATATTTATAATTGAAATATTTATTTATTTTACAGTGTATATAATTATACTGGAGGTTGGATGGATTGGGAGAATAAACAAAAGGCTTGAATAAAGAAGAGGAATTATTGTTGCTATATCAATGAAACATACACATATATATAATTTCTTAGTATCTTATAAGAATAAAATATAGTTATATTGAGATAATCATATGTCTTGATGACTATCTATATGAATATATCGTGACTACTTGGATTAAATTAATATTTACATAATATAACAAATACAGAAGTTGTATCTTTTTATGTACAAAGGACAAAAAATCTGCACGTCAAGATTTGTACAAATAGAATTCACTTATTCTTCTGCTCCTGTGCCAGCTTCTGGTTAACCATCTCCCTGAATTGTCCCAATATACGATTCTCTCGCTTCTGCCGTTCTTCCTTGCTGAACATTGCCAAAGCACGTTTCTCATCAGCAGAATAGATCTGGTTCTCCTTACGAATACGAACTGCTTCCATGCGACGATGTCTTTAAAGAAGTAAGATATTCAAAAAAATATTATTAATTGATACATTGTTAGACTGTAATAGTTAGCAGCATAATTTTATATAGCTTACCTACTACCACTCATGACATAGCCAACAGATTCATAAGCTGCAATCTCTTCTGAAGTCAAACCAATTTCTCCTCTCCTAGGTATACGTTTGCCTTCAGCTACATAAGCTGCCATTGCTGCACCTTCACCTGGCAATAATGCTTTACCAAAATCTTTTGCAGATAAAGTCACATGTGGTTTAGGTGCAGGTCCAACTACATCGTCATCTCCACTATCATCTGAACTAGAACCCTTTTTGGATTTTATCTTATTGGTAATTAATGTTTTTTCTACCCAAACTTCTTCATCACCGCTACTGCTGCTATCATCAGAACTACTTTCTGTTTCCTTCTTTGCTTTCTTTTTTTTCTTCTTCCTTTTTTTCTCCTTCTCCTTTTTTGCCTTTCTTTCTTTCTTCTCTCTTTTTAATTTTTTACTTTTCTAAAAAAGTATATTCATTAATGTATTATTTCTTGATACAAAACAATATTACAAGTATCTTATTCAATTTGGGTATCTATTGACATTACATGCCATATTGTATTACATATGAAATTAATTTAAATACCTTTTTCTTCATATCATGTTTCTTTCTCTTGCCATCCTTTGGTGAGATGTCACCATTGTGTTTAGTTAGATCTTCGTTCTCTTCATCTGAGCTACTAAAAGTAGAAGAGCAATTCAAAACATTGTATCTTTTGATAGCTAAATTATTATATATATATATTCTATACCTAGAACACATAGATTTTTAATATTGTTTTGAGTACTATTTACCAGTATCAAAATATATTTCAAATTCTTGTTTAGAAATAAGAATAAGTTTAATTAATACATTTTCACAAGATCAAAAGCAGCAAGTATATTTGAAGCATTTTTAATTTTACCTTAGATCAGAATGATTAGGTTAGATACAAAATTAAGCAAAAATACATACTATTCTATTCGCGTAGGAGATTTACTCCAAGCTCCAGAAACCCCACGTAATCCTATCAATTCTCTTTCGCGTCTTCGTGCATCCATCATATTGTCTCTTTATTTTCTTCTTTCCTATAAATATAAATGCCTATTCAGGTCAAGATAGTATCACTTTTCCTCTTTCCACTTCTATATTTTTCAACTTTTCATTTTAATATTCATAAAAACTTTTATAAACTAATATAACAAATACATTTTAACATGTTTGTTATAACTTATAAAATCTTATTTATTTTTTTATTGTTTATTCTCTTTCTTTCACTTTTATCTTTCTTTCACTCTCTCTTTTTCTCTCTTTCTCTTTCCCTCAATCTTCACTACAAGCGTCTAAAGCCCGTATCAGACCTACCAATTATGAAGGCAGATTTTTATCGTTCATGAATAAACAACTATGATTGCGTTCACTATGGCTGCGTTCCGAAATCAACTGTCAGTATTGAAAATACATAAGGTCTGTTCTTTATAGCTGCATTACTGAACTAGTGCAATAGGTTAAAATGAGACAACTATATTTTTTCTCATTCTTATTGCACTAATTCAGCAGTGCAGCTATAAAGAATAGACCCATAGTTTGTGTCGCGTATATTAAGCCAGCGGCTGCATTCAGCAGATTCAACAGTTGGACAACATTACTAGATTTTCCACTGAATCTCGTTCCTGATTGATAAATACTTCTGGATCTATGAAGAATCTAAAAGAATGCTCCAATCACAGACAATAATCACTAAGCGCTTCCTGATCACTTTGTTCTACTGAACGTGGCCACTGAATGCACCCATTATGTCTCAACGTGTATATTTAATTTCTCGCCTTTCGTTGTGAGCCGCTGACTGCGCAGGCGTGCTCCGCAGGCGGAGCAGTAACACTCTCAAGGCAGAGAGTAACCTGAGAGCGACCAATACGACATTTTCTGCGACACCGACTTTCCGCACTGGGAAAGGACGCCATCTGCATCCATTTTGAGAGGGGAACTACGATAGTACATCAACTTTCAGGTCTCGGTGGTAAAATCTGCATATGGTGGAAGTCCATGCTATATCCACTTTCAGACGGTTTATGTCCGTGCTGCAATGACAGTTGCCATCTCTATGCCAGACTATGCCCGTGTGGTCTAAAAAGAGCGGGAGAGAGGGGGGGAGGAGCAGAAAAAATAAAAGTACGTATTAAATGTTAAATCTTCGAATATATATTGCCGTATCAAAGTCTCTTCTATAATAAACAATTTGACATGCATGGAGACGCATGATGTATCGTTGTCCGCGTCCCGTTCACTTCGTCTTGTTTTTTAATTCAGCATCCCGTCCGCTCCGGACATTCGCTCGTGGCACTGACAGTGGCCGTCGGTGAGCATTCGATCCGCTCGGAGGAGCACGTGTTATTCACGTAATTAACGTGACGAGACTCCGATTATAAATATCCCGCGAGTCGACGAAATATTTGAACTTTTAAAAAAAGCATCAAAGAAAATCACGTTAATGTTGTCATTGGTAAAATCTCACCCCGGTATATATTTTCTTATTTTCGAAATAAAAAAAGCCAAACGAATGCAATTAAATGTTATTTATCATCATTGAATATTAAATGAAAAGTAGAAGAGTTATTGCCCGCAGCGGATAATCTCCCTGTATAAAATGTCGAACTGAAACATATTAAAAAGTATTGACATTTTGAATACGTCTGAATTCTGCTTTCTGATCCGAAGAAAGGGAAAATAAAAAGTATTAGTTCCCATTAAATTTCACCGCGCTAAATGCGAGATGGCAGTAGTGAATGCTTCGCATTAACAAGGATTCAATTCGTTTCAAATATGCCTTGTATTCAATCGCAATCGATAATTTTTAAATGCGAACTTTCGTATTGAAAAATATTCACTTCTTCTCCTAATCGTTTTCGGATTCAGAGGCATACAAGATTTTCACGTTCTATTCCCCGTCGCATTAAAAAGTATTCACCCGCGATCCAATCTGAGAGCAGAATTCACGACAAAATCTCGTGAATGCGAAACAATACTTTTAAATACGACATTTTATACAGGACTAATATTTAATAAGAGCGCGACTAAATTCGCATAGGATGAAATTCCATTCTTTAACGCTACCATGACCTTTAATTATTCTCTGAAAACGGCGTCACAACAACTTACACTTTGTACAATTAGTTGCTAACACATTTTCTAATCGTATACATTCCTCTTTAATTAACATAAAGCCAACAAATGTCCGATGCTTCGACAGAGTAATTTTCTTTATTTTCAGTAATCAATAGAGTGCATCAATGTCGCGTACAGTTGAAAGGCCTCGCATTCCCCTCGTTGTCCCGGAACCTTCGAGAAAACAAGAGACGCTCAAAGGCAAGTCTCTCTTGCTTCAACCGCCGCCGAGGCCCGCAATGTTTACATCGCGCCGATTGTGTTGATCGGCTCGCGAGCGACGACACTTTTTGCCCTTCGTATTATAATACTCGCGCACCTCATGTATTCGATCTCATTCCATCAGCAGCAGCTGTGCGCGACGCTCTCGTCACTTCCGTCTCGTGTAATTAAAAGAAATATATCTCGTCGGTCCTCGAGATACTCAATCGGCATCGCGTCGGCATCTCATTCATTAACTGCACGATCGAATCGCGAGTATCAGCATTAGAAGCGTGAGCGAGTGAAATCCGAAGGACTTCAGCAGTCGAGAAGCAGAACGCCGGCAACGATACGTCACGTTTCGAGGTATGTGGAATCATTTATTACGCGGGAGGTCTCCGATAACGAGAGCGTACGTTTGATGAATTTTCCGGGAATAAGAAGTCGGAATTTCGCGCTCGGCATTCACAATCCGTCATCATCCGACTAGTAATCATCACTTTATGAATTTGCAATTACTCTCGTCAATCTCTGTCTGTCTATCTATTTATTGCGTTGTTGTATACAAAAGATATTGATCCAGACAGAGACGGATAACGGTCCATGGACGTGGATCTCGAATTCATCATGTTCTCAATCAAACATTCTGAATCATTCCCAATTCCTGTGTGAGAATATTGGTCTTGTGTAGAATATTTAACGTCATATCGCTTCTTAGACTGCGACCTTTTTTGTTTTCGGTCAGCGTTTCTTTCAAGTTTGTTTACTCTTGTTACGGGATCTGAATTTAAATGTCCATCCGTAAAAGAATATTTTCGAGAGCACACAACTGTTGTCTCCGCTTCTTATTGTCATTTTCTTTCGTCAGCTCTTTCAAGAGCTCCTATCTAGACATTCAATATCAATAAAGAAAAAAAATCGTAGCGAATATTCTCCACTCATCCCGACCAACCATTTTTTCTCTACCGCAGCTTACCAACCAAGAATGGTAAATTTTTGTTCCAGACGTTGCGGGAAGCAAGTCCGGCGGACGCGGATGCCGCACCGGAGGATCCGGTTCGGGCAGAGCAGGGTCGGCCGGAAGGTAAAGTTTACAAGTTTCCTACACATCTGTGTTCAACTCTTTACGATCTTTGCCTTTGTAACTTGTTCCTCATCAGCTCTCTTGAAAGCTTCAAGTCCCATTTAAATTTTCAATGTTGGAACAAAAATATAAAGATAATTCCGTATCAAAATATATCCGTATTTTCGATTGGTCCCGATCAAAGATATTCTCTCTCCACCGCAGGTTATCAACCGGGAAAATGATTTTTCTGTTTCAGTTGTTGCGGAAAGCAACAGCAATCCGGTGGACGCGGATGCCGCACCGGAGGATCCGGTTCGGGCGAAGCAGAGTCGGCTTGAAGGTAAGTTTACAAGTTTACTATAGTCCTCTGTTTGACCCTTGGCGATCTAGAGCTGGGATATAATTTCCGGCTCGACTTGAATTACGATCGCAGAGGGTAAACTACTCTTTTACTCGCCCGCACTCGTTGGTCAAATCTGATGAGCAAATGTGAATTTTTTGTTACAGAGTTGAAGCGGAACGTGGCCGGCTCTGACTGCAAGTCGTTTCGGTGAGTCAAAATGAAAAGAGAAACAAAATTCTGCATGACGAATGTGTGGGACTAATAAAATAAAATATCGTTCGAGTCAATGCGAATTGCAAATAGATACTTGCATGTGTGTATTTGTGACGTTGAATAAAATACATTGCTCGAAACAATCAGGGGATTACTTGATCGATAGCCTGCATTACATACAAGATTTAAAATACTGAATGATTCTCTTTTGATGTTCAGTCATCTGAATAAGAGAATATTCATATGTACAAACGCGACACCGATATCAGCTGCTTTATTTTTATTTTTCAAGCGGGCCGCAGAATTACTTAACGATTTAATTATTTGACAATATTCAATTGTCCGTATAAAATATATTCATACCTAAATGCCGATATCGTTAGCTACTTTTCTTTTATTTGCAAAACAGGCTGTAGAATTATTTGGCAATATTGTTCATTCATCACAATCCCTATTGTCTCGAGTAGCGTATAATGCGCGTAGAAATTGCGCCAGCGCACGCCGAGCTTGAGGTATCCTCGCTCGCGTGCCTTTGAATATCGTGACCGCGGTTGTCAATATACGCGTTTTTACTCGCGTTGCTAACAAAGAAAACTTAAATTCTCATTTCGCCAAAGTATCGTGAACATAAGCTTCGTCGTGACAGAGCTATAATGCGTGAAAACTTTGCCCCGCTCCTTTCTCTTTGCGCTCCCCCCCCCCAAAGGGGGACCGGTTTCTGATTGTCTAATCTTTCCTCGCGTGCATTCGCGTCGCGAATATTTCACTCGTAGATATCGATAATCCCACATTTTCGCGACTTTTCAGACGCAATCGCGAAAAGCACCGTAAAAATCCGTTGGACGAGTCAATAAATTTTCACACGGTTCTTACTCCTCGCCGATCGAGTTTATAGAGTCCGTTTCGCAGCGCGCAAAAAGTTTCCACCGATGGCGAGTAAAACGTTCGTTAATTGATGTAAATATCGCCGTTCTAATACCGCGTATCGACCGCGTCGCGGAAGTGTGATGAAAGTGTAGCGATCACCGTGGGACGAGCTGCAAGATGGATATTGCGCGACATGGAGAGCGGCAGCGGACATGGGCGGACATTGGTGGATCTGGTTGGATGCAACAGACATCATCAATATCATCATTGGTGAGTGTCTGACTCAAAGCTCGCAGAAAGAACTTTTATTATTACTTTATTATTACTTTTATTATTACATTGTGCATGCCGCAAATTTGCATTGACTCTTGTAACGAAAAATATATTCCATGAATTATTGTCCTATATTATTCTATTGCCATATATTGTTGCCATATATTGTTGCCATATATTGTTGCCATATTTTGTTGCCGTATATTATTACCATATATTATTCCCATATATTGCCATATATTCTCGCCATATAATATGGCCACTTGAAATCGCGCGACCAATCAAGAAAACTGAATTTATCGGTAATCGCAAAGGCAGACGTCACAAATGGATGTTAGCAGCCGGTCTCAGGGATGACCGATAACAATACTGTTGCTGCAATTTAACTTTAAACAACAGCGGCCACAGATCGCAAGAAACTTTTTATCGCGGACTAACCTTTCTAACGGAATGTTCCCGAGAAGCTCCCTTGAGATAAATGGAAGTTATAAGCGAACCACATTGATAGCATATTTAACCTTCGATATCTCCCAAAGGTCTCAAAATACAGGAACGCTCTTTTGCAATAAAGTTCTATATCAACCGTACTTTGACCATAAAGCTCGACTTCCAATTCACAGTAGAAACGGAGATATTAACACCACAAGTTCAACATTTTAACTTACTATATCTCCTAAACCGTTCAAGAAACAGGAACGCGCTCTTGCCACAATGTAGTCCTATACCAATCCTAATCTTACCATAAATTTCAACTCAATTCTCAGTAGAAGCGGAGATATCAAGGGAAAAGTTGGAAAAATTTAACTTTCAATATCTCCTAAACGGTTAGAGATACAGGCCTGGTTCTAGTACCAAATTAAAGCCCTCTCAAAACCCTACATTTTGCATAAGTGACGACTCTCTACTCCCAGTAGAAGCGGAGATATCAACGGAGAAAGCTTGGAAAACTTTAACCTTCGATATCTCCTAAACGGTTAGAGATACAGGCTTCGGACAGGTACAAATTAAAGCCCTTTCAAAACCCTACATTTTGGACTACATGGACGACTCTCTACTCCCAGTAGAAGCGGAGATATCGTCGGAGAAAGGTTGGAAAACTTTAAACTTCGATATCTCCTAAACGGTTAGAGATACAGGCTTCGGACAGGTACCAAATTAAAGCCCTTTCAAAACCCTACATTTTGGACTACATGGACGACTCTCTACTCCCAGTAGAAGCGGAGATATCGACGGATGAAGGCTGGATATCGACGGAGAAAGGTTGGAAAACTTTAACCTTCGATATCTCCTAAACGGTTAGAGATACAGGCTTCGGACAGGTACCAAATTAAAGCCCTTTCAAAACCCTACATTTTGGACTACATGGACGACTCTCTACTCCCAGTAGAAGCGGAGATATCGTCGGTACGAGGAAAGGTTGGAAAACTTTAAACTTCGATATCTCCTAAACGGTTAGAGATACAGGCTTCGGACAGGTACCAAATTAAAGCCCTTTCAAAACCCTACATTTTGGACTACATGGACGACTCTCTACTCCCAATAGAAGCGGAGATATCGACGGATGAAGGCTGGATATCGACGGAGAAAGGTTAGAAAACTTTAACCTTCGATATCTCCTAAACGGTTAGAGATACAGGCTTCGGACAGGTACCAAATTAAAGCCCTTTCAAAACCCTACATTTTGGACTACAATGGACGACCCTCTACTCCCAATAGAAGCGGAGATATCGACGAATGAAGGCTGGATATCGACGGAGAAAGGTTAGAAAACTTTAACCTTCGATATCTCCTAAACGGTTAGAGATACAGGCTTCGGACAGGTACCAAATTAAAGCCCTTTCAAAAACCCTACATTTTGGACTACAATGACGACCCTCTACTCCCAATAGAAGCGGAGATATCGACGGATGAAGGCTGGATATCGACGGAGAAAGGTTAGAAAACTTTAACCTTCGATATCTCCTAAACGGTTAGAGATACAGGCTTCGGACAGGTACCAAATTAAAGCCCTTTCAAAACCCTACATTTTGGACTACATGACGACCCTCTACTCCCAATAGAAGCGGAGATATCGACGAATGAAGGCTGGATATCGACGGAGAAAGGTTAGAAAACTTTAACCTTCGATATCTCCTAAACGGTTAGAGATACAGGCTTCGGACAGGTACCAAATTAAAGCCCTTTCAAAACCCTACATTTTGGACTACAATGACGACCCTCTACTCCCAATAGAAGCGGAGATATCGACGGATGAAGGCTGGATATCGACGGAGAAAGGTTAGAAAACTTTAACCTTCGATATCTCCTAAACGGTTAGAGATACAGGCTTCGGACAGGTACCAAATTAAAGCCCTTTCAAAACCCTACATTTTGGACTACAATGACGACCCTCTACTCCCAATAGAAGCGGAGATATCGACGAATGAAGGCTGGATATCGACGGAGAAAGGTTGAAAACTTTAACCTTCGATATCTCCTAAACGGTTAGAGATACAGGCTTCGGACAGGTACCAAATTAAAGCCCTTTCAAAACCCTACATTTTGGACTACAATGACGACCCTCTACTCCCAATAGAAGCGGAGATATCGACGGATGAAGGCTGGATATCGACGGAGAAAGGTTAGAAAACTTTAACCTTCGATATCTCCTAAACGGTTAGAGATACAGGCTTCGGACAGGTACCAAATTAAAGCCCTTTCAAAACCCTACATTTTGGACTACAATGACGACCCTCTACTCCCAATAGAAGCGGAGATATCGACGGATGAAGGCTGGATATCGACGGAGAAAGGTTAGAAAACTTTAACCTTCGATATCTCCTAAACGGTTAGAGATACAGGCTTCGGACAGGTACCAAATTAAAGCCCTTTCAAAACCCTACATTTTGGACTACATGGACGACCCTCTACTCCCAATAGAAGCGGAGATATCGACGAATGAAGGCTGGATATCGACGGAGAAAGGTTAGAAAACTTTAACCTTCGATATCTCCTAAACGGTTAGAGATACAGGCTTCGGACAGGTACCAAATTAAAGCCCTTTCAAAACCCTACATTTTGGACTACATGGACGACCCTCTACTCCCAATAGAAGCGGAGATATCGACGAATGAAGGCTGGATATCGACGGAGAAAGGTTAGAAAACTTTAACCTTCGATATCTCCTAAACGGTTAGAGATACAGGCTTCGGACAGGTACCAAATTAAAGCCCTTTCAAAACCCTACATTTTGGACTACATGGACGACCCTCTACTCCCAGTAGAAGCGGAGATATCGACGGATGAAGGCTGGATATCGACGGAGAAAGGTTAGAAAACTTTAACCTTCGATATCTCCTAAACGGTTAGAGATACAGGCTTCGGACAGGTACCAAATTAAAGCCCTTTCAAAACCCTACATTTTGGACTACATGGACGACCCTCTACTCCCAATAGAAGCGGAGATATCGACGGAGAAAAGGTTGGAAAACTTTAACCTTCGATATCTCCTAAACGGTTAGAGATACAGGCTTCGGACAGGTACCAAATTAAAGCCCTTTCAAAACCCTACATTTTGGACTACAATGACGACCCTCTACTCCCAATAGAAGCGGAGATATCGACGGATGAAGGCTGGATATCGACGGAGAAAGGTTAGAAAACTTTAACCTTCGATATCTCCTAAACGGTTAGAGATACAGGCTTCGGACAGGTACCAAATTAAAGCCCTTTCAAAACCCTACATTTTGGACTACATGGACGACCCTCTACTCCCAATAGAAGCGGAGATATCGACGAATGAAGGCTGGATATCGACGGAGAAAGGTTAGAAAACTTTAACCTTCGATATCTCCTAAACGGTTAGAGATACAGGCTTCGGACAGGTACCAAATTAAAGCCCTTTCAAAACCCTACATTTTGGACTACATGGACGACCCTCTACTCCCAATAGAAGCGGAGATATCGACGATGAAGGCTGGATATCGACGGAGAAAGGTTAGAAAACTTTAACCTTCGATATCTCCTAAACGGTTAGAGATACAGGCTTCGGACAGGTACCAAAATTAAAGCCCTTTCAAAACCCTACATTTTGGACTACAATGACGACCCTCTACTCCCAATAGAAGCGGAGATATCGACGAATGAAGGCTGGATATCGACGGAGAAAGGTTAGAAAACTTTAACCTTCGATATCTCCTAAACGGTTAGAGATACAGGCTTCGGACAGGTACCAAATTAAAGCCCTTTCAAAACCCTACATTTTGGACTACAATGAACGACCCTCTACTCCCAATAGAAGCGGAGATATCGACGAATGAAGGCTGGATATCGACGGAGAAAGGTTAGAAAACTTTAACCTTCGATATCTCCTAAACGGTTAGAGATACAGGCTTCGGACAGGTACCAAATTAAAGCCCTTTCAAAACCCTACATTTTGGACTACATGACGACCTCTACTCCCATAGAAGCGGAGATATCGACGGATGAAGGCTGGATATCGACGGAGAAAGGTTGAAACTTTAACCTTCGATATCTCCTAAACGGTTAGAGATACAGGCTTCGGACAGGTACCAAATTAAAGCCCTTTCAAAACCCTACATTTTGGACTACATGACGACCCTCTACTCCCAATAGAAGCGGAGATATCGACGGATGAAGGCTGGATATCGACGGAGAAAGGTTAGAAAACTTTAACCTTCGATATCTCCTAAACGGTTAGAGATACAGGCTTCGGACAGGTACCAAATTAAAGCCCTTTCAAAACCCTACATTTTGGACTACATGGACGACCCTCTACTCCCAATAGAAGCGGAGATATCGACGATGAAGGCTGGATATCGACGGAGAAAGGTTAGAAAACTTTAACCTTCGATATCTCCTAAACGGTTAGAGATACAGGCTTCGGACAGGTACCAAATTAAAGCCCTTTCAAAACCCTACATTTTGGACTACAATGACGACCCTCTACTCCCAATAGAAGCGGAGATATCGACGGATGAAGGCTGGATATCGACGGAGAAAGGTTAGAAAACTTTAACCTTCGATATCTCCTAAACGGTTAGAGATACAGGCTTCGGACAGGTACCAAATTAAAGCCCTTTCAAAACCCTACATTTTGGACTACATGGACGACCCTCTACTCCCAATAGAAGCGGAGATATCGACGGAGGCTGGATATCGACGGAGAAAGGTTAGAAAACTTTAACCTTCGATATCTCCTAAACGGTTAGAGATACAGGCTTCGGACAGGTACCAAATTAAAGCCCTTTCAAAACCCTACATTTTGGACTACAATGACGACTCCTCTACTCCCAATAGAAGCGACG